>NC_088796.1:64757302-65059134 GCF_011386835.1 Chrysemys picta bellii
TGGAAATCATATCTGCTTAATTATCTGATGTCTTTAGGAAACCCAGCCAAAGTATTTAAAATAGTCATTCCTTCATTAAAAAGTAAAACAAAAATGAACACAATATTGTGGAAATGACAATAATTATGACCTGATACTGTAATGTGTCCCACTGAATTACAGCTATCATCTAGACTTCAGGCATTCATATCTGTACCATGTGATGCCTCTAAGCTACAATGCAAGCCACCAAAATTCTGGTTTTTTTTTTAAAGGCTACTGCTCCTCAAAGGACTTAACTAGCTTCAGAACCCTGTGCTGCCACTACCTTTTGAATTTCATTCTATTGCTAATTGGGTCCCAAGACTGCATCAACCACTGAAAGTAACAGCATGTCTGGGAATCAGACTGCAGAAGTGGCTTGACCTTCACAAAGTAATATTGGCAGTGGAGTTTTTCTGGAGAGGAAAGGAGGATACCATGAGGTGGACTGGAAAATAGCCCTTAAGATGCCATGTGAATATCAGAGCCTCTTGATACATACAGGGTGAATTTGTTTTTGCCTTTGTACTATTTTTATTTACTTAAACTAAGTCATGTTAAACAATGGTGAATTTAAATAAAAATAGCACTTTGTCAGCAAATGGTTTTTGGCATTTTTCTGTGATTCAGTGAGAACATATTGCATTTAACATTTTTGTAATAAAGCACCCAAGGTCAGATTTGTAAAGGTATTGACATGCCTAAACATGCAGAAAAGCGCATCATGTGATTTTCAAAAGTACATATGTACCTAACTCCCATTGATTTCAATGGGAGATAGGCATTAGGTGCTTCTGAATATCCCACTTGGCACCTCTCTGCATCTCTAGGAACGTAAATATCTTTACAAATCTGGTCCCTAGAGCATAGGATTGACACTTTTATAAACTGAAATAAATAAATAAATTGGGGGAACAAATGGTAAGGTAGGGGAATTGCTCCTGAGAAATATGACTGTATTACTGTATTTACATAGATCCACAAGTAAGCCCTTGTTCTGAATGGCATATATTATAAAGAAATCAGCCATCACAATACAGGACAGAAAAAAATGCCTTATGGCTAGAAAGCTTCATTGACTAGATGCACCTTCACAACTTTTTGAAGGAATAGCACTTGGTGAATGGTACTTGGGTGCCATTCAGTAGCAAACCAACTACATTCTCATGCTATTATAGAACACCAGGGGAGACCACAGCCTCCATGAATAGGGACAGATGGTATTTAGAAACCTGTCAGCAGCTATTACAAAACTAATGGAAATGGAAAAAGAATCATCAGAGGATGATGATTTGGTAAATGAGCAAGACATTCAAGCAAGGATGACCTAAACAGCAATAAGAAATCCCAGCAGAAATCCAAGCATTCTAGAACCAGAAAAAATGAGCTCAGTGTAGACAGAGGAATTGTTCTCAGGGGAGAGAAAGTAATAATCCGCAAAAGCCAAAGATTGAATTTTGTACGGAAGATATATGAGGGCCATTTGTGTATGGTGTTGTGTAAATGTCAAACTAGAGACACTATACAGCCTATCAGGAGCTGACATATTTATGAAATGATCCAGAACTGTACCACCTATGATGCACATCAGTGACAAAATTAAAAAAGCCATTGAGGAAAAGGCATGGCATAAAATTAGCAATCAGAGATGGCCTGGATACTTTTTTGGGATTCACAGTGTATAGAAATATGGAATATTTTACCCTTTCAAGTTTCCCCTGTTCATTTACAACTAACCCTGAAAACATAATCTATTCTCTCCCTTTACATCTTGCGCAGTTTCTACGACTACCAGGAGAATGATTCCCAAATTAGTCCTGCTAAAATATATACACGAGCATACAGAAGCCTATAGTCAACATTTTAAAAATACATGCATAAAAAGCAAATTGTGAAGGTACAACTTAAAATCAGTGATGTTGATCCAAATTTTCAGAGCTTGGGATCGGATAAGCATTGAAGAGTTTTGCTCAATTGTCCCAGTGATTTTAGTTCATTTCCATTTTATATTTGGGTCCCACTTATTTAAATCAGCATTTTTTGGGCTGTTTATGATGAATAGTTCTGGTTCTGATCTACATTAGTAAGAGGTCATCCCTTGTCCTATCCATGACTCTTTCTCCTGGTTGCACATCAAGCAGATGAGAAGCACTCAGATACCATGCAGACATTCAGATTAGGGCTGTCAAACGATTAAAAAAATTAATCGCGATTAATCGTGCAATTAATTGCTCTGTTAAACAATAATAGAATAGCATTTATTTAATTTTTGATATTTTCTACATTTTCAAATATATTGATTTCAATTACAACACAGCATACAAAGTGTACAGCACTCACTTTATATTTATTTTTGATTACACATATTTGCACTGTAAAAAACAAAAGAAATAGTATTTTTCAGTTCACCTAATACAAGTACTATAGTCAGGGATGGCTGTAGCTTTTTTGCCACCCCAAGCATGGCAGGCAGGCTGCCTTCGGTGGCATGCCTGCGGGAGGTCCACCGTTCCCGCGGCTTCAGCGTACTTGCCGCCGAATTGCTGCCAAATCCGCGGGACCGGTGGACCTCCCGCAGGCATGCCGCCAAAGGCTGCCTGACTGCCACCCTCGCAGGGCGCCCCCTGCGGCTTTTCTCCCCAGGCATGCTCTTGGAGTACTGGTGCCTGGAGCCGCCACTGACTATAGTGTAATCTCTTTATCATGGAAGTTGAATTTACACATGTAGAATTATGTACCAAAAAGCGAGAACAGGCGTTCGCATGGCACTGTTGTAGCTGGTGTCGCAAGATATTTAGGTGCCAGATGCGGTAAAGATTCATATGTCCCTCCATGCTTTGACCACCATTCCAGAGGACATGCGTCCATGCCGATGACAGGTTCTGCTCAATAATGATCCAAAGCAGTGCAGACTGATGCATGTTCATTTTCATCATCTGAGTCAGATGCCACCAGCAGATGGTTGATTTTCTTTTTTGGTGGTTTGAGTTCTGTAGTTTCCACATCAGAGTGTTGCTCTTTTAAGACTTCTGAAAGCATGCTCCACATCTCATCCCTCTCAGATTTTGGAAGGTACTTCAGTTTCTTAAACCTTGGGTCAAGTGCTGTAGCTATCTTTAGAAATCTCACATTGGTACCTTCTGTGCGTTTTGTTAAATCTGCAGGGAAAGTGTTCTTAAAACAAACAACGTGCTGATTCATCATTCGAGTCTGCTATAACATGAAATATATGGCAGAATGCGGGTAAAACAGAGCAGGAGACATACAATTCTCCCCCAAGGAGTTCAGTCACAAATTTAATTGATGTAATTTTTTTTTTAACAAGCATCATCAGCATAGAAGCATGTCCTCTGGAATGATGGCCGAAGCACAAAGGAGCATACGAATGTTTAGCAGATCTGGCACGTAAATACCTTGCAATTCTGGCTACAAAAGTGCCTTGCTGACACCTGTTCTCACTGTCACGTGACATTGTAAATAAGAAATGGGGAGCATTATCTCCTGTAAATGTAAATAAACTTTTTTGTCATAGTGATTGGCTGAACAAGAAATAGGACTTAGTGGACTTGTAGGCGCTAAATTTTTATATTGTTTTATTTTTCAGTAGAGTTATGTAGCAAAAAAAATATCTATATTTGTAAGTTGCACTTTCATGATAGAGATTGCATTATTGTATTGTATGAGCTGAATTGAAAAATAATATTTTTTTATTTATCATTCTTATATTGCAAATATTTGTAATAAAAATGATTATATAAAGTGAGCACTGTACACTTTGTATTGTGTGTTAGTAATTGAAATAAACATATTTGAAAATGTAGACAAACATCCACAAATATTTAATAAATTTCAATTGGCATTCTATTGTTTAACACTGGGATTAAAACTGAGATTAATCGCAATTAATTTTTTCAATCACGATTAATTTTTCTGAGTTAATCGCATGAGTTAACTGTGATTAATCGACAGCCCTAATTCAGATATGACAATGACCTTGTCAAAAATAGAATGAGAATGGACTAGTCAGCAGTAGATAGTTTCCCCTTCCAGCAGTGGGACTGTGTATCTTCTGTTGTCATACCAAGACCAGTACACGCCTTCTTGTGGACTTTGGAGACATCAATCATTAATAGCTGTGTTACATTTGTTTCAGAATGGAGCTGTGTGCAAGTACAATTTAGAGATGAATTCACAACATCAGGGATGAGTGAAGGATGCTTTAAGAGAGAAACAGGAAGTTGTAACCTGAATCCTGCAGTGAGGCAGCAAATAAACATGTATTGTTGTAAATTACATAGGTGCCCAGACATTTAAATCATCCATGTGGTGATGGAGACTTGAAGTATTTGTTTTTGAAGTTTAACATCTTACAATGTACTTTGTCATTTTTAGTATTTAACATAATGGTAATCACATAATAATAAAATGGTATAAGATCTTCTCTACCATTAATGACTTATATTCCTATTTCCTATAAAGATAACATTACCATTTTCTAGAAACATTTTACAGTCAATGTTCTAGAAGTGTCAGTTTCTCATGTGAGTTCTCTATGCTCTTAATATTTCTTAGTACTGAAGTGACATAACAGATGCTACATTGTCACTTTCTGAGCCTGGGGGTGGGATCCAAATATACTTTATTCATTGATTCAGGCTGATGGAAAGAATCAGTTTCTTTGTTGTTTGGAAATATCTGTCATAAAATATGAGCCTACTTTTTGAAGGATCAAAGTTAATGTATTCAATTCTCCAGTCAAATCAGATCTTATTACTTCATTCTGGCCACCCATGGTGTTTAGGTCTACTCTATAAAATGAGTATTTCGAAATGATCAACAACTAACATAAAAAACAACGAATGAAAAAGCAAAATTGAAAAGACTTGGATCCAAATTGGAATATACTTCTTGGCATTATTTTCAAGGCATTTGGAAGAAGAAAATAAATACAAAGCTACCCAGTTTCATAGCAGACACTGAATAGTACAGCAGTGTGAATGTAAAGAAATATACCTCCAAGGGTCCTATGGCAAAAGAGAACACAGAGTATGGTATCTCTCTCTCACACAGACATAGTGTTTTATGCGGGCAGGAGAGATATGTAAATAGTTAGTTAATAGATAAGGTGCTAGTAGATGGCCTTGAAGTCCATGTAGGATAGTTCTTTGGTTTTGGAGGAAAAGTAAAATTGAGGCGGTGCACCAAAAATGACTTCCTCTGGCTGCTCTTTACATCAGCTCTGAACCAAAAGAAGAGTACGGATGGTGGAAGACAGAAGGAAAGAATATATAGAGTTTGGTGATATTTAATCTTTGATGAGAATGGGGTTTGTGGTGTTATTCTAGTAAATGCACAAGGTTAGCTGTAGTCCTGTGCCACACATAGGGAACACGGTGATGAGGGATCATTCACAAGGAGGTGTACTCAGATCTGCTCCTGAGAGCCCAACTCCATGTTACAGAAAAAAAAGAGAGGTGGGCACCAATCCAGATGACAGAAAACTGCTCTGATTAGAGCTGTGGCGGCAACAGCAGCATGAATAGAGTTTAAAGACCTTTTGATGTGGTCTCCAATCAGGATAATTTCCCATTATTCTTAATGTGTAACCAAAGTATTATGAATGTGACCTGTGCAGTTGGGGAGTGATCCAAAGACCACTGAAGTCAGTGGAAAAACTCCAGATGAGAGTGGTAGGATTAAGGCTTAATTACACCATATTAGGCAAAAAGCATCTGCAGAAGACTTTGAGCACATGAATTGGACCAGGCAACCAGGGAATCTGCGGAAAACATGTAACTTCAATAATGTGATGATATACAAACAGTCCAGCTTGTGTCTTGAAAAGCATGTAAAATTTTCACTGAAATCTAGATAGTGAAAAATATGTACCCATCTGTGATGACATTTGCAGATGTGAAAAATGTTCCTGGAAACACTTAATTGATGTAGACAAGGTGGTGAATAAGGAGAAATATAGGGATGCATTTTAAGGTGCTGGCTGCAGCTTTATTAAAATGTACTGGAAGGACACTGCCTGCCCTGTTACCCAGACTCTCACCTACCAGGCATTTTAAGTAGTTCCAATGCATTGGTTACAGGACCTCTACCATAGAACCCATAATTCAGGGTAGACTCTCCTCAGCCTACTCCTAGGAATCAGTTTGTTCATCTGAGTTCAACAGTCCCCCACCCATAAGGGATGGGGAGGGACAGAGGGAACTACAAGTGGGAATGTTGGCTTATGAAGGCCAAAAGATCTATCCCATTAGCACAAGGCCCATCAGTAGAATCCCACATCTTTTACTTCTGGTAGGGTGACCAGACAGCAAGTGTGAAAAATAGGGACAGGGGGTGGGGGGTAATAGGAGCCTATATAAGGAAAAGACCCCAAAATCGGGACTGTCCTTATAAAATCGGGACATCTGGTCACCCTAACTTCTGGTAACCTTTCCTTGTAACCTTTTAACTGTACTGGAGACTGGCTGCAAGTAGTGTCGAACTAACTTTGCTACCAAGTACTATCACAAATTATTAAATCTGAATCCTATTTAACCTAACTGCACTTCCAAAATGCTATGGGGAAGGTGAAAAACTCCCCAGGCCTATGCCAGTTTGGCCCGGTGGGAAGAAATAATTCCTTTCAGACCCCAAAAGAGGTGATTGGTCAGATTCACAGCCTCTGCAAAATAGCTCTGAGGCTCCCAGTACAGGGGCTGCTGGAATGGAGCAAAAAGAGGATTCACATGGTCTGGGCTAGGGTTTAAATTAATGAACCAGGAGGGCAAGGGACCAAGTAACTCCCTTCTTTCCCAAGCTAGCTAATGAGTGGCTAGAGACTCTGAAAAAGAGGGGCACGCCTGCATCTCCTCAGCTGTTTTCTCCTCATCTGTTCAACTGGTGATGCCCCAAATGCCGCTGGTCCCACCAGGCTTTCCACCTATTGAGACAGGTGGGTGGCATTTTCATAGAAGGGTGCAAATATAAAAGTGTTGCTTGCAATTTTACAGTGAATATTTCCTTGACTAGGAAACACACTGTATTTCATAGGCGATAGACTGCAGCACAGTGTGCCTTAGAATGCTACTTTTGTTCTGTTGTTAAGAGTTGTGTCTTTGCTGGGCTGTTCCAAGAAATATTATTTTCCAGGGTTGCCTTTGTACAGCTGAACCTGTTAAATTAGCACATTTTCTTACTGCCATGCAGCATATAGAATAAAATAGATTGTTCAGTACATATACTTAATGTCATACCTTTTCATGATTATTTATTTTTTTTCAAATACAGAAGCCCCATAATTGACACAAAATCCCAGCAATTAATGTTTCCAGTATTTTCTCTTGTTTTGTCACATACAGTATGTCGTAAGTCAATCTCTATTGTCTTTTGCCTTAGTTCTGATCCTCTGTCCCCTATGCATGAATGTCAAAAGTACCATTTTTTGTTACATTGCCTGTTCAGGAAAAAGCACACCTCCAAATTACTAATTAAAAACAGAAGGGAAAGGAGCTGTGCTTATAAATAAATGCTTTCTCAAAGACATTAAAGAGGAGCCAGAAAAAATAACTGCTTTATAGCAGCAAGGCAAAACCTTCCAACAAAGCTGTAGTGTTTAAGAAGCAAAAAAAGCAAAATAACCTCAAGATACTGGCCACTGTCCCAAATTATGATTCAATCATTGAAAAGTAACAAGAACTCTGTGAATACCACCTTTATATGAGGTTGTTTTTAAATAGAACAGTGTGATCTTGGAAAATTCCCGGGTCAATATTGATGTCTGCATTTCAAATGTGAAGTCCTCATCTATTATTATCTAAGCCAACACATGCATTTGAAACCATTTTCTTCAAATTACATATTATGGTCCCTGCCATCTCAGAAACAATGGCATATAGAGCATGCTGTGAAAACATATATTATGTATACTTTCTTATGGTATATTTTTATATGTCATTACCTTCCCAAGGTAGCATGCATTTCTCAGGACAACAATATTCAGGAATAGAATACAGGTGATGTTTTTAATTTAAATGTTACTTATTGGAGAGATGTGGGTTGGGAGATGGAAAAAGACAGTAAATTGAGCCTATTGTAATCTTTCTTGGAATTCTTTTTATAAACAGGAAAATGAATTAGTTATTTAGCTGGGGCTGTATTAAAATGGAAGTTTGAAATTAGTTATGTAAAAATTCTTGGCAACCTAGGAGTCCTCTGTGATAAGCCTTGTGGGGTTTCCTGGGACGCGCTGAGCCTATTTCAAATCAAGACACGTTGTAGTTGAAGGACATCTTCCTGTGATGATTTCTCCTTTTCACATTAAGAATACTGTCCCATTTCAATCTGCTTTGAGATTGTGAAATTTTAAGACTTTCAAAAAGATTTCATTTAGCTTTGCAGAAAAAAAAGTTTGACTGAACCTAAAATTTAATACAAAACAAGCTTTATAAAGCATACCTAGGAATGCTTTGTGGTGTTGAACTCGCCTTTTAAAAAATACAAAATGAAAGCAATGGGAGAGAATCATTAAGGGGCATAGGCATGTGTTCTGATGGAGTGTTGATAAGATGGAATATGATAGAAAGGTATTCAGGATGGCAGGAACCTACAGTGGAGACTCTCTCACCAGCAGTAGTCAGGCTGTGTAAAAGAACCGAGAGGAACAGAGGAAGTGGGAGGGAATTAGAGAGAAATAGAGAGGAAAATGGTGATTCCATTTCACAGAGGATTTTGAGATTTTGTTTCATTCTGATTAAGTACAAGAACAAAAAAACCCTGAAATTCTCTGCAAGAGATAAAGCCAGCTGGCCCAGGAGTTGGGAGCCTGGGGTCACCAACTCTTTGGCATCTCACTTGGTGGGCTGCCCCAGAGTAGGGGACCCTGTTAGTTTGGAAAGCCTGGACTGGCAAGGAACTATGGGTCTGGAAGCCCAGGTTCTCCAGCAGTCTGCCATGGGGGCTGCCAAGGAGCTGGGCCAGTGATCAATCAGGAAACCAGAGGTTCCATCAGAATTTTGTCAACATCAAACTGTCCCTGCAAACTGTTTTGATTTGATAAATCAGGAAATTCAGATGAAACATTTTTCAGTGAAATTTAGCTTTTCTCTTCCATTGAAACATTTTTTTCATTGGAATTTTCTGATTCTTTGTGCAAAAGAGAACAGGAAAAGATGTTAAAAGCTCTAAAATTTCATAGGCCAGCTCATTTCTTGCTTTCCCTAAAGTGCTCCTCAACATCTTCCACGGATGTCTTAACGATTTCTTCAAGCATTGCTCTTGTTCATAAAGGTTAGGGTCATCCGGTGAAGGAATAGAAACCATACCATCCTGGCAGGCCCAAATATGTATATTAAAATATTTGTAGAACATGAATAAAGAACTAATTAACAGAAAGCCATAAATGGTTGGTGGACAATTTGCAAAGAGAAAAAATCCGACCTCCCACAGGGTCCTAGAGCCCGGGTGCCCGCCTGAGCCCAGAAATCTACATAGCATTGAAACAGCCCTGCAGCTCGAGCCCCACAAGGCTGAGTTGGCTGGCCCGGGGCAGCCACAGGTTTCTCTTTGCTTAGACACACCCAAGGTGACTAACTAGGGTTTTGAGTACAGAGCCTATGGTATTTCTTTGCATAAAAAAACTAAGGACTTAATATTAATCTCAGTATTGCATCACAGTTTGTCTAATCCTCTTCTCCTGCACTTGTGTATTCTACACGTTAGATGAGATTAGACGGTAAGTGGTGATGCAAGCCTGCTGATTTGAGACAGGATCATTCCCTAATTACAGAAAGTCCCATAAAGCAGAAACAACCTTTTCTAAGTGAGTCCTGACCTAGCCTCACTCCTCCATTTCCCTTAACAGTAACCTTTAAGTCTGAGTGCTTAAAAGAGAAATAATCCAAAAAAGAATTATTCCAGAATGAAACGTGATGTCATTTCACAAATATGTAAAATAGTGGTATAAAATATAAGGTCACATTCTGAAAAAGGGGAAAATGAGAAAATAATAACTCAAACTAATTTGCCAAAACCACAATAATCCTTGAGCATCACATCCTTAAATACATATGACTACATCAACCTTAAAAGAACATCTTTTATCACTTCAGTGCTTTGCCCTAGGAACTTGACATGTCTTATATTAAAAGATCATCTTTTCTCATATGAATTTCACTTGTGACAAATACACTGTAGACAGTACATTGTTCACATAGAGTTGGTTAATGAAGTCTTATTATAGACATTATTTTGATATTATTTTTTCATGGCTTGAAATTCAAATTCTATTATCATCTACCTGTTGACAGGATTTAGTGCCTGCAGCAATGACAAAAGAAGAGCATGTCAAACGGCAATATTACATGGTATGCTGCTGTGTTTGTCTGTCTGATCACAGTTGCAGTACAGAACTCCTTAAGGTAATCAACAGACTCATAACAATAAGGTTCTGTGCTTTACATAAATATGACAGCTTAAAAATTGAGAGTGTAAAAATATGATTAAAATAGTATGTATTCCAGGCTTTGGGGCATTTTCACAGTCAATGGAAGGTGATTTTCTGATGTAAAAAAGACCAAATGATTACATTATAGTCCAGTGGATATTCACTGTGTGTTTTTGTAAAATGCTTTTTAAAATGATCATAAAGAATTTTTTTTACTGTGAATTTAAAAATAAAGCAAGTGAATGAACTTATTCTGTGTGTTCAAAAATATTGGCTTTCTTACCAAGTTAGTAAGCCTCTTTAATAGATACATGCTTATTTCCAAGTTGATTTATGTCAGCAGCGCTGGATTTGCCATACCTGATCAATGGCTTATCAAATCTGGTATCCTGCCTCCCTCAGTGGTCTTCACCTCATGTTTCAAAGAATGGCAAAACCTCACAAATAAACTAGTCAGTTGAGCACTATAGTGTATGTGAGGGAAAAATACTTCCTGATTCCTGGGATGATTTCCAGTTTAAACACTGGAGCATGAGATTTCAGTTTTCTCTTCTTGGCACGTATATGTACATATGTTAATATTGGTCCATGTCTTTTGAAAATCTGACACAGTATTTGACTCTGTGACATTTAAACTATAGGCTAAATAGGCTTAAAGGGACATAAGAACTCAAAAAGTTAATTCTGATTGTTGCTCACTTTCAGGCATAAACGGATACATAAATTGGCAATTCTTATAGCTGTCAAATAGAATTCAGAATGCTCTTTATAACGAAGGGGGGGACGGCTGAGGGCTACTTAATAACAGTTAAATGGAACATGACTGACAGTCTGTATCTGCATGAATGAAAAATAAAAAATATAAAACAAAAAAAGGGGACTCCACAATGCTAGGCCCTTTCCTACTCTACTCCAAACCCCGCCCCCTCCCCAAAATAAATATACCCAGCTTGAGCAGCTGGATTGCTCATTCTGCCTGACCCATTCTTTGATGTCACAATTCAGAGTTTGCGCCCACTGCAAAATGTGGCTACAGGTGTAGAGAATTTCAACTCAGAAGTAAAATGTATAGTAACTCCTCACTTAACATTGTAGTTATGTTCCTGAAAAATGCGACTTTAAGTGAAACGATGTTAAGCAAATCCAGTTTCCCCATAAGAATTAATGTAAATGGGGGGGTTAGGGTCCAAGGCAGCTTCCCCTACTCTGCAAGCACCAGAGGTGGGGGGTTCAAACTTCAGCCTGCCCACTCCACTCCTTCCCCCAAGCCCCCACCCTTGACCCGCCTCTTCTCCCCACCACCTCCTCTCCCTTTACTTTGCTCGCTGCGTCCTGGTTCCGCCCCCTTCCCTTCCCTTCCCTCCCTTCTAAATGCCGCAAGCCAACTGATTGCTGAGTAGGGGAGGGAGGGGGGAGGCGCGCCGAGTCCTCGCTCCTCCCCCCTCCCTTCTGCTTGAGGCAATCAGGTGGCTTGCCGCGTTCGGGAGGCAGGGGAGGGAGTGGAGGTGCGCCGAGTCCTCGCTCCTCCCACCTCCCTGGCGAACCGCGTACCAAAGGTTGGCGATCCCTGATCTAATGAATCCTGGGGCCTGCAATCTAGCTAGGCAAAATGGAAATAGATGAAAAGATGTACACCAGTTTAAAGATCAGTGTACTGAAAGAACAGTTACTACTATTACAGTAAATCTGATCCAGAACATTTGAATTTGAACTTGGGGACTTCATTAATAACTTCTGTCCTAAAGAAATCGATATATAGTTTCCCTTACTGTTCTGGGAATAGATTTACAAATAGGTCTTTTCTGCTGATGGCCAAATTCAGCTGCCTTTCTTTTTAAGATACAACTTCCACTGACTTCAACAGCAAGCATATTTGTACTGAAATGTAGATGCTTTCACAGAAAACTGCCTTCCAATAACTTCATCCTGAGTAATTAAGGGCACAGTCCTACCAATGTAGAAACTTCCCATTGGCTTCAATGAGAGGTTTCCCTGAGTAATAACCGCTGACTCTGGCCCACAGTTATTAAGAGGTCTGGTTAATGATGGTTTCCTCTGCATCTGGAAAAAAATCACTCATTACAGACACCCAGAGTTAATTTGAGTTTTATATTGTTATCATTATTTGTTTATTTCTGATAGTATCCACAATGTGGTAGGTGCTGTATAAAACACAAAAGAAGACCTGCCCTGAGGAACTGCTCCAACAAACTCAGACTTCCCAAAAGAAAGACAAACAGAAAGATAAATAAAGTGTGGAACCTTCAAACAAAGAGGACAAATAATGCTTGGCTGTATCCTTATAATTTAAATAGAACGATATATAGACCATTCCCAAGAACCCACAATCTGGTTCCTTCGCGCATCATTGTAGAAAAGGGTGTTTGAAATGCAGAGAAGATAGTGGTCTTTCACACTACTATCACACCAGCTCAGGAAGGGTGCTCCATTTGTAGGTGGCACTATAAAAGAAAACATGGAAATGCTTGTTGAAGAAGCAGAGGAATGGGGCATTGCTGGCGGCACTGGTTTGAAACAGAGGAGAATGGGGAAAAGCAGAAAGTGACAAGAATGGATAACTAGGTTGGGTTAGTGATATAACCTTGAAAGCATGGACAAGAAGCCAGAACTTGATGCAGTGGAAGGGGGTGCCAAAGAGGAGGGAACATGGTAATATCAGTGTGCAATAAAGATTACCTTAGGCTGGGAGCCTCTGTCTATCTAACTATTAGTAGGGGACTGGCCTTGCAAACAGTGGCCCCAGACCTGGTGGAGTGAAAAAGTAAGATTTATGCCATCTTTATGTCCCTTCAACTTTATTTGTAAAATTAATATCCTTAGGGATCATCAACTATACTTCCATTACCTCCAGCACACCTTCATAGATGAAGCCTTACAATTATTATATATTGGAAAAGCAAATAAAAGTAACTATGTCTCTCTGGACAGCTAATAATCTTGTGACTGCTGAAGGAACAGAACACACCAACAGACAAGCACAAAAGAAGGTGTTTTTTCCCATTTAGCCAGAAAACGACATGATATTCCAAAAAGAAGATGTTTATCCTATTTGAAGCAGCAAAGCAATAAAAACCACTACAACCCAATGAGACAACTATAAGTGTCACAAGATAAATGAAAGCAGTCTCAGCTTGTATGCTGGTATACAAGATTACACATCCCAAAATTGCAGTAAATTGGCACTAATTTGGCAATCTAAGCTTTGATATGCTCCTAGTCTAAAAGGTCTAGAGAATAGAAACATAAAGGGGGATATTCACACCAGGTTTGAATGAAATGTATTTACAGCACAGTGGGAGAAATTTTTTATACTATTTTTGATGTCTTTTGGTTTCCTATAAGGTGCCTGGTTCAGAATGGAGGAAATAAAATAAATATTATTAATCTTTAGCAGCTTTTCTTCAATGTGATAAGATTAACAATGGCAATTCTATATTAATGAAAAAATAACAATGGCCAGATCTTTCCAAGTCTGTTTTATGTGTTATTGGGGGAATAAAAAATAATATTCCTAAAAAAACCCATGATATGAATGTCAGGCAACTATTTTTCTTATAATGCTTAGACTTTATAAATAATAACTAATACTATGTTAGGGCAACAGAGGATTTGCTCAGACTCCTCTGGTTGCCAGGCAGAATACTGGCTGTTATGTTGCATTTATGAAAAAGTATTACTTTCCTGCTAAAACAGATGGAATTTAAATTGACATTTTGACATCCCCAGAAAATTCATACTGTCCTTTCAAAAACTCTTCTAGAGTACATAGGGAAACTACAATTAAGAGAAATGCAAGACATCAAGACTTCTTTCTGTTTTTCTTATCTGGGTGTTTGTTTGAATTGGCCAGAGATAGATTTCCAAGAATTTGAACTGTGACAAACATGATTTGATACAATCATAGCTTGTCACAGCCCAAAGTCCTCTTGGTACTATGGATGAAATAAGAACCAAGCTGAACTCCCGTGCCGTCCTCACACCAAAGCTTTCAAGGCTTGGACAATTTCCCTTCTTTTATAGAACAATGATCTTTAAAAATCTATCTTTCGTAGTTTAAGCCGTAATACCAGGAGAAATGCTGTTTTCATAGTATAATGCCGACAGGCACCCGCAGGCAGGATTGAACCTGGGACCTCTGGAGCTTAGTGCATGATCTTCTACTGCATAAGCTAAAAGCCATATGCCTCATAGCTAAGGCTGTAGAGCAGACTCATTAATCTCTCTCTCTCTTTCTCTAAGTGGTCTCAGTGCCACCCTCTAGGTGGTCTCAGTACTACATGGGACAGAACACCACATCCAGGAGGTGTGTGGGTTACATACTTCCCCTCGCTGAGGAAGCATGCATGGCCTGAGCTTCACAGACTTCCCAATTGGAATCCTGGACGAGCCCCCACTTGTAACACTGACAGACCCTGGTCGTCAGCGGACAAAATTGAGCCTGGGACCTATGGAGCATAGTGCATGAGCTTCTACAGCATGAGTTAAAAGTCATGTGGCTTTTAGCTAAGGCTGTAGAGCAGACTCATTAATCTCTCTCTCCTCTCCCCCCGCCCCCAGTGCCACTACATGGCACAGAACACCACACCCAGGAGGTGTGTGAGTTACAATAGCAATTCCTATCCTGGCTGCAGTCAGGAACTCACAAGAAAGTCTATTCTCAAGAGTGGATTGGACAGGATTTCTCAAACTATTGTGGTTCACCTGTACCTGATGCTAATAAAAATATGAAATTATTATAATAACATGTTTCCAATAGTTCCTATAAAATAGTACTTGCCATACAAACACAACGGAAAGTATGGACCTCTTCCTGAAGAGCTCACACTCTGAAAAGATGAGACAAGCTGACGGGGGAAGATGGTGAGGGGAAGAAGTGCAACATAGAAGTAGAGTGACCCGGGGTGAAACACATCCTGATAATAATGAGGATGTAACAATATAGGGCCAGATGTTCAAAAGATCTCGGGGACAGAGTTCCAAGGGCTCAACATCCACAATCAGGGCCTGATTTTTAACAAAGCTCATTGTCAATTTAATAAGGCATGTAAGGCTCAGCACCCAGCAATTTCTATTCTATATAGGTTTTTATTCTCCCCATAATACTATATTGTATATGGCAAGATTTTTAAAAGAACTCAGCACCCAAATCCAGACACTTATTTGGGTGTCTAAATGGGAGCTGACTGATTCTGAAAATCTGGGCTGAGTTATGAGTACCATACCTTCTGAAAATACTGGCCATATAGACAACCTTTACCCAACAATCTGGCCATATTTGGCCAGTTAGTTTAATGGGAAACCTGGATTTCTTTGTTTCATCCCCATTACACCCTTGTCAAGTGGAACAAAGTAAGTAAGTTACAGTAAGAGATTCCGTAAACTAGCAGTGTGCTTGTGGAGACATCTCATTTGAGGCTGCTGTGAGAATAAATTAGATTATGTAAATTTTTTCTAGTTGCAAAATGATAGACAGTTAATGGTGATTATTCTTTAAACATTTTTTGCCAAAATCAATTTCCAAGTTTGCTCTTGTAGAGGCTCTTTTGATATTATCTTTCAGAATGACATAAATTAGTTAAAAATATTTGCATTCTGAAGTTTTTATTTACTTCTAAAACATCAAGTATGCTACAAAGATACTTTGGTGAATGATGATTTATTTAACTACAGTCAATGATACTGAAGACAAAATTTGATTCACCTTTTGCTTGAACTTTGCAAAAAAGTAAATTAGAAAGCTACAGGGAAGCTTTTCAAAGGATTTTTATAATCAATTAAAAAACCTTGTTTTGAAAGAAAATCTCATTTAGCTACCATATGAGTGGCATTTCCTCTTTTTCTCCATATTTTCCATAGCTTGCACTTAATGGTCTTCTATTTTCCTCCCCTGCAGCTTCAATAATCATGTTGGTTCAATGGTCCTCACTTCTGCATAAAGCTGTTTAATCAGCAAGACAAAAATTAGTCATCCTTGACCTTTCCTTGATCTTTGTCCCATTTGTTGAACCCAGTTTCTGCCCTTCTTTCCTTGCAGACACTGCAAATGATTCAGAAAATTACTAGCACTGGCAGTGCAGCCATCTCAACGTTTACAGGGCAAATCTGAAAAGTTTGGTTTCAGAGGCTTAGTTATTATCCAAATTATGCAAATGTCTTAGGCCTAAATGCATAAAGGACCATCTCCTCAATCCTGAGAGGAAATGCAATCAAACCTCAGTTATCTGAACCCCAGTTAAGTCAAACTCAATTTTTAGGGGAGGAATATGTCCCATGAGGTTTGATTCTAGGCCCAGCCCTGTGGAGGACAAGAGTTTAGGAACTTCACATCACTGGAGCTTGTGGACAACTCATTCCTGTAGCACTTATAATTTGAAACCTTGATTAGCAAAGGTTTCTGAGTGTCCCCTTAACTTCCTGTGTTAGTTGAGCTTCTGTTGTACTTCTATGTTAAAAAAGAAACAGCCTGGCACTGGACAATAGAAAGGGAAATGGTGAATGAATTATCAGCTTGGCATTTAATTAGAATAAATGAAAATGCCAGAACGACTGAAGTATTCGAATGGAAAAATCAAGGCACAAGACTGATATAGGGTTTTTCAACTAGGACACCTTTTGTAGTATTTTAAAAGGAAAACTCCACTGTATAGGCAAATAAACATGTATTTTAAAAGAACATATTCTTAAACTTCAAATATTGCTTAAGAAATACCCATGGAAATGTTACCCTTTTCTATGGCTTTGGATAACTCTGATCCTGGCATTTTCCATTTGCAGGACAGAGGGCAAAGTTGGCTGTGGCTTATTATCCCTCTACTCCCTTGTGTACTCCCTCATAGAGGGAGGGAAACATGGTTGGATGTGTGGAATATGAGCTGCTGAGGAGTTCTTGTGTGTGTGTGTGTGTGTGTGTGTGTGTGTGTGGCCAAAAAATGCAAGTGGGCGGGGAGCAGAAACAATACAGCTCACTTTGTTTTCATTCCTACATGGTGTTAGCTGCAACCTAGTAGGACTACCCAGGCCCAATAAGCATTAGGAATTTGTCGATGGCATAGTAGGGTACAGCTGAGACAGGGACTCTCTCCTGATGAAGGTGTTAGTGATCTCCCAGCCAATAAAAGGGCTGGTTTGATGGCTAACTCTAGTAATGCCCTCAGAAGTGGCCAAATCCAGCCTTTAGTTAGCAAAGCACAGGCCTTACAAGCTTCTCCTGCTCCTTCTACAAAGAAGCAGTTTTTTTTTCCTTCTGAAAGTGTCACTAACTTGCATTCAGCTTGGGCACTGGTACTTTGTTGTTAATTTTTCTTGTTTGTTGTGATTAAAGAGGATCCGTCTCAAACAAACAAGAAATCCCTGGGGTGCTATGTTGCATGTGCGTATGTATTTCCTTTTTGGCCTCAGCTGTGGCCAGGTGACATTCTACTCACATGACATATCAGTAGGGATATTTCCAGCCAGAAAGGAAAGAAGCAATCCAAACTCAAATGAGTCAGCCTGTTTTTGGATACTTCCGGCTCACATTTGCAGTCCAAGATGGTTCAGATAGTTTAGCTGAAGTCCAAAAAAACTAAGGGTAACTATCTGTGCATGAACTATGCTCCTTCGGGGCTGAACATACCACATTTATCTGAGAGCAAAAGGGTATGATAGCAGAAATAGACACATTTTCACTGTCCTCTGTTTTTGTTGTTCTTGTCCATCCTCTGTCAGAGCTGATTGATGAGACCATATTCAGGCAAGCATATAGTCATTTTGAACTACTTACTGTATGTTCCAAACATCCACATTTGGGTAATCAGCCTTCCTGCTAGCAGTGATTATGGTACCCTGTACATGGGTATCCATGGCTATTGGATATTTAGATTCCATCCCATTCCTTACTTAGTTTCTAACACTGAAACTCACCACTTCACTGGAATAATTCATTTCAGAAAGATAGCTGGTTGAGTGATTTTTTTTGTCCTAAGTTATTTATTAATGATTTTTTTAAAAAAAAGGAAACTATATTCCTAACTGCATCTAAAGATGTGCCTGTAGAAATTACAGGTCTAAGTTACTCTATTGTGCCTTGAAAACATTAGTGCATCTAGTTCAATACTGATTGAAAATGTATGCATGAAGCACTGCAAGAGATTACTTAATAGTTCTCTTGGGAGACTATACTCAGTGAAACATGGTGGGGCATGCATTTTTGCATTGATTTTAATACACATATAATACAGATACCAACTTTGCTACTTAAACATGTAAAGAATAAGAAAATATAAAAGTGCAATTCATTGTTAAGTACTTGTTAAAGTGGGCTAAATTACCTTCAAGTAACTGGCTGTCAGTGATGCAGTGTGATTTAATGTTCTTCCTCCAGAACCATTCTTTTCTATGTGACAGAAATTTCCAAGGAAGGTCAATGATATCCCTAAGAGATTATGACAGCTGAATTATGGATTCAAACAGATCTGGCTTTTACACTACCACAGAAAATGAAATAGCTTTTGATTTATAACCATTTTATTCTAATATATAGTTCATCTTAAATTAGGCAAGCCAGGTGTATACACTCCACATTACTTCTTGACTCATCCACTGAATTACATATTTTAAATGATATGGTGCTAGCTCATAGAAAATATCAGCTGCACGGAAGAAATAGGAGGACCTGGAATAGTAATTGCTAATTCAATAAAGTGGTGCCCACAAAAGAAGGGATGTGATTGAGGAGAGTGCCTTTCTGATTACAGCTGGAAGCTTGGATCCTCTTCTTTTTGAGATCTGCTTCATTTAGAGTTTAGGTCTTGTTTATAATGAAATTTTTGGACCTGTAATTTACAAGATATGCAGCTAGATTCTGTTGTGTACACAGGGCCTGATGGTTAGATGATGCATGGTAAAAATTCTTATGGCTTGTCCACACTACAGCTTCCATTGATGCTACCAGCAGTGTAAACACAACCTGTGCTTGTTTTCAACAATTGGCCTCTGCTATTGAGAAGATATTGTTTTGTTATTTAACTTCTTTAGGTTGAGGGCCACAAAGAGCATGGGTTTTTCCTTCCCATTCCTGGTCACAATCTAAAGATTCTTTTAGATGCAACCCTTCTGTATTTCTTCTGTTTATAATTTTAGGACCATCATTTATGTTTAATTCTCTCTTCCCTGTCTCATACTATTTTTGTTTTCTTACCTCTGGCAAATATTGTAGATCAGGCTTGATAACTCCCTTTTGGATCACTGTCCTTCCAGTGCACTATATATCAGTTGTTAGAGGCTGCTGATTGACATCCTCGGCATGGTATGTTCTACTCCTATGACAAGACTTGACTGTATCAGTTTGAGAGTGAGGGATTCTCAATATCACTCCCAATCTTAACTCTCCCAGATGGCAACCTAGTGCTTGGCTGTTATGCCATCGTGCTATTATATGACTAAGGATGAGCAAAACAGCTGGGTAAAACAGGATGCCACCCTAAACCTTTTCACACATTTTTCTCAACCATACCTTTATTGTGATAGGCTGTGGGGAAAATTGTAGCATTTTATAGACATATTTGTATTTATATAACAAAATATTTAGCCCCTGTAAGGCTAAAATTTAGGCTGGAATTTTCAAGAGCCTAGGGATTTTAGGGACCCTAGGCTTCATCCTGCTCCATTGAGGTCAATGGGAGCTTTACCTTTGACTTCAATTCAATTGTAACAGGATCAAAGTCCCTAAATTGCATTGAAATTCAATGGGAGTTGAGTGCTTAACTCCCTTAGGTGCATTTGAAAATCCCCACCTGAAAAAATAGTCTGTCTATAGTTTATTCGAGAAAAGATATGTACATGCAAAAGGGTTTCTGTGATTATGCATGCAACTGCTGTTGCTGAGTATGAAATTAGGTAAGTGCACACACCCGGGATTCGTCAAGCAGTTTAAACAGTATTAGCCTCATTTTAGAGATGAGGAAACTAAGACATGGAGAAGCTGACTGGCTTCATCAGGTTTATATAAGAATCAGTGGCAAAACCAGGACAAGAACACACGTCTTCTTGCCCTGTGTCTAGTGCTATAGGCAGTTACCACAGAATCATAGAACTGCAGGTCTGGAAGGGACCTTGAGAGGTCATCTAGTCCAGCCTCCTGAAAGGTGTTTGTCTAATCTGTTCTTAAAAATCTCCAGGGATGGGGATTCCACAACATCCATTGGAAGCTTATTCTAGAGCTTAACTACCCTCACAGTTAGAACATTTTTCCTATTGTATAACCTAAATCTTCAGATTAATTCCATTACTTCTTGTCCTACCTTCAGTGGACATGGAGAACAATCAATCATTGTCTTCTTTATAACAGGTCTTAATGGATTTGAAGGCTATCAGGTCCACCCCCCCCCTTCTTCTTTTTGCAATACTAGACATGCCAGGTTTTTTTAAGCCTTTCTTCATAAATCATGTTTTCTAAACCTTTTATTATTTCTGTAGTTCTTCTCTGGATTCTCCAATCCACATCTTGTGGTGCCCAGAACTGAACACAGGAGTCTAGCTGAGGCATCAGCAGTGCCAAGTAGAGTGGGACAGTTACCATGGCCTCTCTCTTCAGTAATGGCCTTTTTAAATTGACATGACCTCATAGAGATTAAAAAGAAAGGTTGTCTACAGACCCATACAAAACATTTTTGCACCTAAAATGAAACAATTACTTTTTGGCTTTGGGTTATTTTTTGGGGGGGAAAGGACAAGGGCCAGATCCTCAGCTCTCATGAATTGATTTGCCCTATTGACTTCCATGGAGGTATGTCAATGTATATTAGCTGAGGATCTGGCACTTGTTTTTCTTGGTGACTTGTCAAAAACTACTGGCAGTTTCTGAGATTGGAAATTTAAAAATGGGATACTTTATATTTAGAAAATGGCCTTAGAGAAAAATGATTATGAAATTTGTGAAATGAAGACAAATTCCTGATGTTTGACAATACATATCAAATTGCATGCAGTAAGAATGTTCACAAAATATTCCACTGTTCCTGAAAAAAGATCAGTAAGCAAAATCCACAGCTTTCTCTTATTTCCAGTTTACAGCATTTTGTCTTATGTTAATACTGAGACTCAGATCCTTAAATGAGCCTTATCCTGGCCTCCAATATAACAGATCCAATTAATTGTGCCTGAAATTAGCCATTTTTAAATCAGTCTAACTACCGGATTTGTGGATGTAGATTTGTGAGTTCAGCTGTGGGCACAAGTAACTGCATTTCCATTTTTTCAGCTGCATTTAGATGTTCCTGCAATGTGGGATGCTTTTCTGATGTTATGGCCCTAAGATTTAGTCTTACAAATTCCCCAGATATGATACAAAAATTCGTAGTGGTCAATAGGTGTGGAGACGAGCCACTAATGTACTGGCAAAGAGGCCAGTAAGCAGTTTATTTATGGCAAGATAGGTAGCCTGTGTGACCATATGTACTTCACAGGACTAAGAGCAGCTATTAGCAGTATTTTCTACCTGAACGATGGCAATTAGCTCATTCCATAACTGGGCTGGTTTACAAACTCCTATCAATTAACGGACAATACAGATTCTTGTATCTTTGTAATCTTAAAAAAACCATTTCTTTTACTACATTGACCTTCACAAATGAACAATTTAGAACAAACGCCAAAAGATGTCGATCATGAAACTATCTCTTCTCATTTATTTTAGCTGAATCCAAAGAAGATTTTTAGATAGTATTAATTATTATTATTATTATTATTATTATTTGTAACCTGATATACTGATCTTTACATTTGTGTGATTTTTTATGCAGGAGCTGTCAGTGTGCATTAGAGACTACTCAGTAAATCTTTACAGAGAATAGACATTGAAAGATATTCTTCTGATTATCCATTTCCCTCTGGAGCCCAGATGTACACTACACATGACATACAGTGTCTTAACTGAAACAGGGGAGGTTAGTTAATTCTATTTGCTGGATTTCAGTCCTTTATTTTATAGTTTCTTTTCATCGGTGTTAAAAAGAAACGTTAATAGTTAGATCCAAAACGACTAGCAGTAATAGAGAGCAACATTTTGTCATGTTAACTGGAGTGGGTGCGGAAGGTCTGTGTTGTAGCTGAAACTCTCAGGAAGAATACATGCTGTAGCTCCCGGGGTGCATATGCCAAAACTGTAATTCTGCCATTCTTGGAGAGGGGGTGCAATCTTCTTTGTTCTATATTTCACCAGCTCTATTGACCAGGGGCAGGAGGGTTTGTCTCACCTTCCCTGGAATTTGTCATATGGTACCCCTTCAGAAACCTCTCTAACTTGGTTCTCCCATTACTTTCTCCCTACTTCCCAGACCTCCTCTTTCTGCTGGCTAGAGCAGCTTCTTCTAGTTACCTATGCTAACACTGTAGGCAGTTCAGTGTCTTCCCATGCTTACTGTCCATATAGGCTCCTAAGCATGGGAGGAGCCAGCCTTTTCTCCTCTTCTTGCTTGTGTCCATGTCTTGTGACTCCTACATGCCACTGTGATGGAATCCTGGACACAGGATCTTTCGGGTCAAAACTTTGGTTCCATCATCCCACTTCTGCCTGTATGCAAGAATGGGATCCTGGAACTGGGAACGCCTGGACCCCCTTACTGCCCTTCTGAGTACATAAGAAATGGTGTTGAGCATGAGATTTTTTTTACTCTCCACGACTTCCTTCTCCTCACTGCTGTCCATATGCTGGGATCAGATCTGAGATCTTTTCAGTTTTCAGTTAGGTCTCCTCTCCAGCTTCTTAGAGGGTGCTTATCTCTACTCTGTCACTGGCTGGGGCCCTCTAGGGCAGGGTTTCACAAACTTTTGAAAGCTGAGCTCTCTTTCAGGAAAAGGAAAGCAATCATGTTTCCCTACAGCCGATCAAGTGCTGTTAATGGTCTATGCATCTTAATGTATACATCTTCTGTGTATCTCTAGTTAATCCTTCATGTCCCTCTGCCCCATTTTGGGAAACACTGGCATAAATCTTCATAATCATACTTCCCTCCTTTAAGGAGCAGTTAAATAGTGACATCTAAAGTATCACAGTTGATATCTGAGTCACTACCCCTAGAAATGAATGGGGGCAATTAATGTCCCAGAGTTATTGTTTCAGGATTTCTTCAAATTCAGGCAGATGTGTGTGCATTGTTACACTCACTTCATGATTGGAAGTTTTCTTTCACAACCTTAGCAGCTAAAAACCTACGTTTTGTTTTAAATAAATGAAACCGGAGGCTCTGGAGAATAATTGACAACTTAACCAGGACCCCCACATGTAGTTCCTAATCTTTCTCTCCCCCAGGAATGATGCACCCCACACTTTAGGAAACAGTGCCCTAGGAAATTAGAGCTAGAGAAGCCATTATTGCCAGTATTGACAAAAGCGCTGGTAGGTTATAACAGCACTACCAAATCAATTCAACCCCTGCCTGGCTGTATGCTTTTCTTCCCTGATTTGAACTGTCAAAACCTCTTCCAGCATTTTTAGCTCTGGGAAATCATAAAAACCTGATTCATATATCCTTAATCCTTCTCTTTGCTGGACAAAATGAAATGGGCTTACTCTGAAATCATGAATTGTTAATCCTGTTTCCTATAGTTGTTAACAGTGAGTCACTGTTTACAATTGGATTATCCCCTGGTGTAAGCACCACATGTCAGGTGTTATGAGACTCTAAGATCTTGTGATCAGCTGTCACTGAGTTTTATGGTGCTGTACAATGTCTTAATGTAAAAAAAATAATTTGTGTAGTACCCTAACACATGGATATCTCATGATACATGGCAATAAAACTAGTATCGTCTTATGAAATTACATATGTCATGAAGTAAATTAAAAAGAAAATTTGTGACTCTGGTAAATAGATGACATAGCTGCCAGTAATAGTGCATCATAGCTTTTACTTTACAATATGTCTTATTTTTAACTGAGATAAAATACTGACAAGCAATCTGGCTCTCAGTCAGTAAGTTGCTAAGTGAATGAGGAGTGAGCCAGATACATTAATGAAAGAATAGTCCAGACCTTTGCCCACATAAAGAAACCCCAAACCTTTTTAGAAGTTTGAGAAAATTCTGTTAATGGGTTTTATTTTAAAAAATATTCCCCAGCTCTGTGCTTTGTTGAAGTCATTAGGGCTGTGCAAGTATTACTGAAATCAGAAAATGAAGACACTGGGTTCACAAGAATGTAACTGAGGGCATAGTAATAATTTTAAAAATAATAGCACATAAAAGACAATGGAGTTGCATAGGTGTAACCAAGGGCAGAATGTGGCCTGCAGAATTCTTGTTCCTGGTGATGATGCATGGGTCAGAAAGGTTTGATTTTCAGGTCCTAGATTAAATATGGTGGTCTGGAGTTAGAAAAAACATCTTTTTTACTTCAAAAGTGAACAAGTGTGATAGATACTAAACCTGGAGGGTTATGGAGACATTTTCATCAAATCACTTACCAGGGTAGGGCTACACATTAAATGCTATGCCAGCCCAGAAGGAGCCCAGGGAAGAAATTGACCATTAACAGTAGCAGACTTCTGCCTCCTGCCATGCTGGTTCAGCTCCATCCCTCCCAACCCACTTGCATTGGGGAAAGTGGCAGCTCCACAGTCTGAGTGGTTATCTAGGGAGGCCATGATGATAACGAGGGTGGTGTTGGGGCAGGATCTTATTCCCCCTTGTGAACTAACTGCAGACATTTTTTGCCATAGCACTTTGTGAAAAAGAATGTTTAGCAAAATGTGGGTTTATTTCGTTTTTGCTGAACTTCAAAATGGCTGAAAGGATTTGTGCTTAAACCTATTGCAAAAAATTGTCACAGAGGAAGGGGTGAAATCCTGGCCTTCTTGTCTTCAGTGGGGTCAGGATTTCACTCCAAATAAGGAATATTTCTTCTTAGAAATGAATATTTTAGAACCCTGAAGCTGTGAAAATAGAAATGATTAGTGAAACTGTTTTGACAACTTAACTATAGTGGGTAGGTACTCCCAAGCAGAGGGCTATCAAGATGTTACAATTTGAAAGAATGGGATAAAACATTTAACTTTAAATGTCTCACAGCAAACTATTTAAAATTTAATGTAAGGTATTTTAATAAATGCTGTAAAACTAATCCAAATATGAGGACACATCCTTCCAAATCAGCGAGTCTTGGCAAGTCTATGTTATTAGAACTATAATGCCTTTTGTTTTTTGTATTGTCCCATTCCTAAGAATTCTCCCTAGTATGCAGAGTTCAGCAGCCATTGGGTCTCAGAGTAGCTGCAGTCTCTAGTGCAAACACAAATACAAAAAACCTAAGAAATTGAAAAGTAGGAAATTCAAAACTAATAAGAGGAAATACTTTTCCACAGAACGTGTAATTAAGCTGTGGAACTCATTGATACATGAAGTTACTGAGGCCCAGAATTTAGCAGAATAAAAAAGGGATTGAATATGGATATCAAGAATATCCAGAGTTATCATAATTAATGACAATAAACATTTTGGAAGGGATATTAACCCTTAGACCGAAGCAAATTTCTAACTGTCAGAGATCAGCATTAGTCCTATGTGTATGTGTTTGTAGTGGAGAGATTGCTCCACATTTGCCTACTGCTGGGTTTTTGCTCCATCCTCTGAGGTATCTGCTACTGATCACTATTGGACATAGGATATGGGACCTGATGGGCCTCTGTTCTGATTCAATACAGCAATACCAATGTTCCTTCGTCTGCTCTCATGGAGACCTTTGTTCTTTCTTCTTTCTGTTTTCCTTAATTTTAAAGTAAGTCATTTTAGTCTGAAAGTATGTTTTGCTCTGTGTATTGAAACAGAATTCACTTTCATTCAGTATAATAATAACTATGCTAATTTATGCAATGCTCTGGTTTACCTCTTCTAAATAACCTGCAGATCTGATAGTTATCTCAAATGCCCTGTCAAATTCATTAGTGTATGTAAAGGCAGAGGTGAAAAGTTACCAGGAAAAACTAAATCATTTACGTGTTTTCATTTAAGAAAATGAGTGAACACCTCACAAATTGCAAGATGATTGAAAGCATGGGAGAGAGCTAGAAGATGTGTGACTTATGGTCTCTGAGATTTGAGGATACCTAAAACATCTGAATAGATATCTCTAGGCTGGGATGTTTGGAATCAGAAATGCCAGTGTCTACAGCACTATGGACAAAAACACTTTGAGGATGATTTTGTGCCTTTCAGACCCTTCAGAAGACATCCAGAAATGAGAGAAAACAGATTCTCTTAGAAACCCATGTTAATCAGGGAAGAAAAAAAAAAAAACACAGGCCAATTTCATGGCTTGGTCATGGTCAAAATGACAGATTTTATGGGTTAACGCATATTAAAAGAAAAACCATATTAAAATTGCAATTATGTGGATTGCTTAAACAAATGACTGTCAAAGATTATACATGTCTTCTGAAGGATACAAATGAATACAAATTAACAACTCATCAACTCTGTATCAATTCTTTTACAACATTGCAATTGCAAGTAGAGTGAAATTTCTCCTTGCCCAGCTGCACTGAACCCCACCCGTCCATGAATATAAAAATGGAACCAGATCCTCAGCTGGTATAAACTGGTGTAGATCCAGTTACTTCAATGGAGCTATGCTAATTTGCATCATCTGAAGATATTACCTGAAATGTTTGCATTTTGAATGGAAATTTCATTAATCTCACACACTTGTTACAGATAGAATGAAATAAATGCTAACATGAGTATTTCCTTTGTACTTAACTATTCAGCTGTTTGTTGTCTGGGATGAAAGCACTTGATCACATTAAGAGACATACCTCTTAGCATCATTTGAATTGGAGAATAATTGTACTTGCTTTGAAATACAAGAAAGGTCATTGCTAAGGTAGCTTGCTTCATCAACATAATTTTACATCTATTCAGGGCATTTTGTGTAATTCACATTTTCATGCTTAACAAATCTTTGGATGAGTTCATAGTAAGTGAAATGATTTTATGTAAAAATTCAGGCTTTACATGACTTTCTTAGTAACAATTCATAAAATAACAATGTGATATTTTTCCATTTGTAGAGGAGCTTTTGTCCTGGAGGATCTCAAATTGCTTTACTTTCTTGGTAATGGCCCATATGTCACAGTGAAGAAGATAGAAGATAGGTGTGCGTGTAAAGACAGAGTGGAGCTCTGGAAGGGGAAAGGTTGTTATATTGTATTATCCCTCCCCACCAGATAGCTGCTTGTATCCCATCCACAAAGATCTGTGTATCTAGAAAATGGGAATGTGAACAGTAGGTAAGAGTAGCCAGGGAAACAGTCACACTAAGCAGCACATTGCCCTACTGAAACTGCTTATGTTCCCTAGTAAGATTTATGGAAAATTAATTCTGCTTAAAGCAACTCTAACTCCCATGTGTGTACCTGGACCCCTCTTGAGGCAAAGAACACAGCCATTAGCTAGCCAATAATTGTACTTCCATGCTGCCAGAGGGGAGCACAGAGGGAGAGTCCTTTGTGTATTTGGCCAGGAACTATGAGGCTAAACTCTTGCTATCTCCTTGGTCCTTATTCCTATACACCTGGACCACCATCTTTCTCAGTCCTACAGGCAAAGCTTGGAAGAAAGAATGCCATTAAACAGGGCTGTTAGACAGCTGCATAGTTGTAACCAAGGACTGAAAGGCTGAAGTTGCTGATTCTGAAACTCTGGACAGATGTCAAAACAACCAATATCTTTTGTTAAAGACCCTAAAAGCTTGTCATAGCCTTATGTTTGAGGCTGTTTTAAACTCTGTCCTAAACTCTGGCTGTGTTCTGAAGACATTGCCATCATACTGTTCCTTGTCTAAGGAAATTAATATCATTGATGATCTCTCTGTGCATACTGTACTGGAAAAGATAATGGCAGAGCATTTTTTCTGGGTAAGGTGAATGCCTCTGTGATGTATTACATTCTACTTCTAGTGCATTAGTGCCCATCTTCCCAAGCAAAGTTTTCACGGGTTGTCCTTCTGTAAAATGGAGGTCACAATAGAGCTATTAGGGACACCTCTTCCGGCTATAAACTGGTGTTCTTTTAGACAGCACAGAGTGAAGCTTACTGTCCCCTTTAGAAATGTCTGCTCTGTTCAAGAGGAGTTATTTTTGTTCTGTACGTTGGGACTTTCTGCTCAGGCGATGAGTATGCATGTGTCTTCTCATTTCTTATGCCTGATCCTGAACTTTTCATGGCCCTTTAGTGACCTTTATTCTGTGGTGCACTTTCCCCCCATTCATATGAAGCTGTCTTTATGCTCTTTCCAGGTCATCTGAGAACGTGAGACAGAATGAGCATGTATATGAGTGTGTGCGCATATGCATACACACACCCTGTATATAAAAATGCATCTGTTCTGTAGAGAGCTCTTGGTCCAGCAGAAAGCAGGAAGCGGAGAGTTAAAATAACCAGTAATGACTGGGGGATCTCAAAAGATGGAAATTTTCAGTCCAAGTACCTTCCTAAACTTTATCTGATCTAGTCTAACTTCAGCTTAATCCTTCTCTTACTTATAGCAGTTTTATACCAGTACAAGACCTCCTTTGAGTTTCTTCTGATTAATGCTGATCATAATCAGGCCGACAGAGTGGAAAACTGGGCTGGAAATCTTGTAAGAACAGTTGTTCTCTTTAATTTATATTCTCTCTCAGCTCAGGGCAGAAAGGCTAGAAGAAGTAGGTATTTCAGCACTTCCATTTCTGATCCTACATGGAGTCCGGAAGCTCAGAGCTACATGAAAATGGAAAACAATTTTTAAAAGGTAAAGTGAAATTTTTGAGATTGAAAAAATAAATTGGTGGGTGAATTTTTGCTTTATTTGAACCAAATTTGCCCATCCCAATCCTTTGCACCTCCCTGCTCCTAAATTCAGATTTCTCACATTGCATTTTGTTACCTCATTCTCAAGCCTCACAGGAGGCTCCAATTTCAGTTTATTTTTCCCTTTTAAATAGACAGCAACCAACCTATATATGTGTGTTTGCATCCGCGACCTAACTATTTTCATACCACAAAAGGTGCAGTATATTATTTCATGGAGCTTAAAACATGGCTATTCTATTGTTTTTCCTCCTATTTTGGCTCTGCTTGAGAACTCCCAATTTGATTCACTTTCTCTTGATCAGATCAAGAATTGCCAGAGCAATTATCAGTGAGTCTCTGGATCATTTTATTACTCCTTCTGGTTGTGCCTTAGTGAGCAGGGGAAAAAAAAGCATGAAGAGAAAGTTAAACATCCTGCACTACTGCAGAGATGAACAACATTGATATGGTCCCAGTGTGGCAGTTCTGGCACCGGTCAACAACCCAGAGAAACCAAACAAAGAGCAACATGGGACAAACAAGAAAAAAATGGGGGTGATGAGGAATGTTCCCATAAATTCAAATTTCCGTGAAATAAACTCCCTGTAGTGAACACCTGGCAGACCATTAACTTTTGTTACTTTCTTTCATTAAAAATCCTGAGGAGAGAGAAGTTTATACATTTAAGGGACTGACTCAAAGCCCTTGTATTTATTTATTTATTTCTTTAAAAATCAGATTCAGAATTAGAGTCTTCAGCACACTGAGTAAGCTGCAGCAGGTAACTTGGTGGTTCAATATACTTTTGTTCATCATTGCTAAGCAGTGCAATCAAATACAGGAAAAGCAGCCTGTTGTCATTTCTCTAGTTCTTAGTACTCTTGCTTCTGTTTGATGTAAATCATTTGAAAGACTGTCTTTATCTGCTAGCAGAAAAGGAGCTGAGAGTTTCTTCCTACTCTGTAGCCTCCTATTTGGTTGTATTTTGCTTGACTGTATTATTTTTAACAGCAACTCAAACATCTTTACATGGAGTTATTTCAGTGATCTGTCGAAAGCATATGTACTATTGAATTCACCCTTCGCTTCATGTCCAGAGCTGCTGTAAGCTTCAGTATAAATCATTTCACTGTAATGTCTTCCCCTCCTCACTCCTTTGTGAGATGTAATGTACATTTTCTGAAGTCAACATTTCAAATTCTATCATCAAAGCTCTATTCTCCCATATTAGTCCAGGAGACACATGGTAGTTCATTGTTAAGATGATTATCTGGGAAATATAGAATTTGCTCCTGGGGGAAACCAATGGAAGGGGAATTTTACAGAATGTAGTTGCACAAGTCTTCGTAGCCCATCCTGGAGGAAAATCAGCCCTCTCTTCTGTGTGAAGAGCCTCCTGGCAGCAGAACCAATGGAGGTCAGCCACCTAAGAGGCTTTATGTTGGCGGTGGGGGACATATAGGGGGTACACTCCCACCTAGCATGGGGTCCCTCTGTGTGCAAGCAACCTGCATGGCAGATTGCAAGTGGCAGATGGGACAGGTCAGGTCTGGAAGAACCACTGTTATGTGAATTTTCCCTTCTTGTCCTCAAGGAGGACTGGGTCCCATAATGACCTGCAGAGGTTACTGCCACCATAGACTGCAGTCATCTCCTCTGTGGAGTGGCTCCAATGCAGCTCTGTGACCTAGGGAGTGGTGGATTATTTCTTCCCCTTCCTTGTGCCTCTGCCTGTTGCCTGACCCAGCTACTCAGGCTAAGTTCTAGGCTCTGGATTTGACCCTTTTACCCTCTTCTCATCCTGTGTGTATTGAACTAATTACTTATTTTAACAATTGGGACAGTACTGTCCCCTGATTCCCTTCAGTATGACCTTTGTATGGTCTACAGGACTCCCAAAAGACTCTCACGTGTCTAGAATAATTGGAGAAGCCCCAAACCTGCCAAATTTCTTTGCTGATATTCATAACCCCTTTTAATTGCTTATTGATGAACGTTAACTTGGGGATCATCAGCATGACATCATCAAATCCAGTAATTAGGACATGAGCCTGGCTACAGGAGATCTGAACCCCATTTCCTGCTTTGCCACAGACGTCATGTGTTACTTTGGGCAAGTCACTTACTCTCTCTTACTCAGTCCCCTCATCTGAAAAATGAACTCAGGTCACATTTTTCAAGCTTCTCTTCAAATATAGTTTAAAAAAACCTGAGATTCTAATGTAATCACTTGACTCCAGGAACTAAGCCTTTATGAAAACACAAAATATCAGGAGAATTGTAATAGAATTGCGAGAGCAACACAGATAGTATGGCAACATGGATATTTTGCCCTACTTCCCTGTTTGCATGTATATTTACCCCCACAAAATTTGTGCCTGCAACTCACTGTTGGTGAAAATCCGAGTAATTGTGACTCAATATAGCTATTGCAGTTGCAAATTTGCTGGTATAAGTCGTGTAACTTGCACCTACAGTTAATTAAATGATATGGACACAAAATTCAGCTGCAAGCAGGGAGGGTAGGCCTCATATTTCTTGTCTGGAATAGTGTGTGCAATTCTGGTCTCCCATGCCTAACCAAAAGTAGGCTGATGAGAGATATGATTGCTCTCTATAAATACATCAGAGAGATAAATATCAGGGAGGGAGAGGAGTTATTTAAGTGCCAATGTTGAAACAAGAACCATTAGAGGAGTGAAGTTCTGGAACAGCCTTCTAAGGGGAGCAGTGAGGGCAAAAAAACCCTAACTGGCTTCAAGACTGAGCTTGATAAGTTAATGGAGGGAATGGTATGATGAGACTGGTACAATGGCATGTAGCCGATCTGTGAGTGCTGGGAGCAAATATCCCCAACGGCTGGTGATGGGACACTCTTTTCCAGGTGTCTGGCTGGTTGGTTTTACTGAAATGTTCAAAGTCCAACTGATCACCATATTTGGGATTGGGAAGGAATTTTCTCCTGGATCAGATTGACAGAGAACCTATTTTTTTTTTTGGGGGGGGGGGGGGGTGGCCTTTCTTTGCAGCATGTGGCACATGTCACTTGCAGGTTTAAACTAGCATAAATGATAGATTCTCTGTAACTTGAAGTTTTTAAATCATGATTTGAGGACTTCAGTAACTAAGCCAGAGTTTATGGGTCTATTACAGGAGTGTGTGGGTGAGGTTCTGTGGCCTGCAATGTGCAGGTCAGACTAGATGATCATGATGATCCCTTCTGGCTTTACAGATTATGAGTCTAAGAGATTTATGAAAATCCTAGTTTGAAGTGACTGGCCCAAGCAAACATAGCAAATCTGTAGCAAAGCTGGGGAAAAGATCCATATCTCATGACTCCCAATTTTGTACTTTAACCACAAACTCGTCCTTTGTCGCTTCATACAGTGAAAGATTAAAGGAGAATGAGAGAGAAAGAAAGGTGTGAACTAAAGACAGTAACAAGCTCCGAGTATCTGAAGAAAAATCAAAATAGGTTCAGAAGCTACAAATAATTTCTATCCAAAAATATGCAAACAGTCTTCTGATACAATCCGTTTCTTTCATTCTCTGTCACTGATTCTTTTTACTCCATAAGATTCTTGACAGTCTCTCTTCTCTACTGCACACTTTCATCACCTCTCTATTTTAATCTCCTTTCAAGCTGTTTATATTATCACCCTTTTATTTTAAAACTTGCTTCTTAACCTTTTGGTCTTCTAATTGGTGTTTTACCTTCTGATCCCTTTTGTGCTTTCTTTTCTGTGCCACCTGACTCTATTTTCTTCTAACACACACCTTTTTTACACTCTCATTCTCACCCCTCCTTTCATCTTTCAATTTATATTTTCTCCCTGGTTCCTCTTTTCTTAGGCTGACCTTGGTTGTTTTTTTTGGCACTGCCTGAAAATGCCCTCATGACCAGAACTGTCTCCTCTAATCTTATTTGCCATTTCTAGTGTGTATTTTATTAACCTCCTTTTTCTTTTTTCTTTTGTAGCTGACACACTTACACAGTGCCAGCTTTATTTCAGGATTTTAACTCAGTCAACTCCAAGTGGCATGTGTTACTCAGAAAAAAAAAATCAAACAGAATTAGAATTATAGGAAATCAAGTGCACTTTCTGGATGAGGAACTTCAGTAATTGAATTGTTACATGGCCACTAGGTGAAGGGAAAGGAATACAAAATGGCTAAAATAAAACTAAGTGGAGTTACAGAGTTTGTTAAATTGGATTTGAATACTTAGCTAGTGACTGAGATCTGGAACCCGTGGGAAGGTGTCCCATGGTAGTGTCTGAAACAAGTAATGTCATGTTTTAATGCTAACTCTTAACACACAAGAATTGCCAGCTGGGATAATATATTAAGTAGCATCCCTGTGAGCACTCTTCTGGATGACCATCTGCAGCAGAAGATAAATACATTGCACATGTATTGTGTTTTAAGTTCGAATTCTCTTTCAACACTACTTTAAAAAATGAAGATAAGAGAACATGGAGAACCGGTGTCTTATAGGGCCATATGCTCCTCTCCTGCAGAAAACAGCAGGAGGGAGCAGAGATGCTCCAAAGACACACAAGAAAGAGTTAGAAGATGTGCAATATGATAGTCACATAACCCTTCCACAAAGATGTTCAACAGGGAATGTGGAGATGCACAACAGAGACCGTAGCTACAATACTTGAAGATACATAGATCACAGCACAAATGTGTGGGGCTGCTGCAGGACCATTGCACAGTTTTTGCCCCCTCCCCCCCCTTTTTCTTTTAAAGAGAGAGTTATCCAGAGCCCTCCACGGAACATTGTTGCTCATATTAACACACATGGATGGCTTCTGTATGATTCTAGAGATGGCGGAAAGTTGAAATGGACCATGATGTGGACAGTTTATTACTTTTCACACAGCAATACCTTGCAATCAGCTTTCTGCTGAAGCATCCTGCACATCTATAGGGCTTTCTAAATAACTAGAGATGGCTGAAAGATGGAGGGAGAAACTAAAAAAAAAGTTATTATTTTTCTCCTTTTTTCAACCGAATTTGAAATAATGACAACATTTGTTGCTGAAAAATCACAATTTGGAAAACTGACCAGTTTTATAAATAATAATAATTTCTGGGTTTAGCATATAATGTATCTGCATTTACCCCTAATTCCTATCACATGATTTCTACCCTCATTCCATATCATCTCTCTTTGTGAATCCTGTGGCTGGTTTGCTCTTTTATATTACTTTGCTTTTGTGTAAGTTCAGAGGGAAGCATATCTCTCAGGCTGTTTTCAATTGCACAGTAAATCTGCAGCCTTTGTGCAGCATGCCCCCATTCTGCGACCTGCTGCACCAGGATGGATCCTTTCACCCACAAAATGGGGATTCATACAGACAGAAAGGTTTTACATGGCACCAGCTGTGAGATCTGTCCCATACAACAAAGGGAACTTATGGCCCATAGTATTTTTCTGGACTGCAAGACTGTTAGTCACAGGTGACAATATTTATTTAGTTACATCATTTTTTTATTGAATCCACCAATAGTTGTATTTTATAAATACAATTATTGAAAAGAACCCATTCCCCTTCCCTGCCCAAACAAAAAGGTCAGTTGATACTCATCTCTAAAGATGTCAGTTGAATCAAATAACAATGGGGAAAAATAGAAACCCCAAGGGAATTATGTCCTTAAATGACAGGGAAATATTCAGAGTGTTAGAGCAACAGTACACTCCACACATCATATCAATTCCAGCTACAGAGGTAATCTCTATAGAATCCCAACGGGACCAACAAATAATTTATAACACAGAAGCTTTCAAGATGAAAGATCCTTTCTTCATTTATTTAAAATCATTAAACACTTCACAGCACTTGGAGAACATTCACTCCCCATCATAGCCATGAATATCTACCCTTAGAGTCTCCAAAATGGTTAGGGCACTTGCTTGGACAGAGTCCTGCTTAAAGGCCTGCATTTTGTTAGTTGCCCCAGGTACTTTAAACATCTCTTGGGGTACAGACTGCAAGGGTAACACAGCAAAGGTGCTGACTTTCTGATTTTTCAGAATAAGGGGCACATTTGCAAAACAGGTACCCGCATGTCGCTTTCCATGTATAATTGCATGATCAAGAACAGCCTAGAGACATGACAGTGGCCTAATATACAGAAGATCTGGGTTCAGTTCCTGGCTTGGGCATACATTTTCTATGTGCCCTGAGGCAACTCACATTATCTATATCTGTGTTTCAGGTATTGAGGATAATAATATTGGGAGATAAAATCCATTAACGATTGTGAAGTGCTCAGACACTAGTGGGATGAGGGCCTTGTAAATACCTAGATAGGTGGATGCTTCTGATGTTTTAGGCATTTTTGTGTTCACAATATGGTTGCATGAGCAAAATGAATAATTTCACAGAGAGAGGGTATTGTTTACATGCACAACTATCTGTTTGCCCTCTCATGCTCATTTTTGTGTGTGTGTAACATATGCACCTGTTTTTCAAAATGTGTGTCTTAAATGTCCAAAGCTGAAATAGGAGAGAGGGGTGGCTTTTTCTTTATTATCCTACACAGCAAATGAGACATTTCTCAATACCTTATTTTCCTACTAATAGCAGAATATTAAGGTGTTTCTAACATTCTTTGAATGGTACAGTAGGTTGCTGAGACTAGCATGCTAGAATGTTGGGAATCATTAAGAAAGGGATAGATAATAGGACAGAAAATACATGTTGCCTCTCTATAAATCCATGGTACGCCCACATCTTGAATACTGTGTGCAGATGTGGTAGCGCCATCTCAAAAAAGATATATTGGAATTGGAAAAGGTACAGAAAAGGGCAACAAAAATGATAGGGGTATGGAACAGCTTTCATATGAGGAGAGACTGGGACTTTTCAGCTTGGAAAAGAGATGACTAAGGGGGGATATGATAGAAGTCTATAAAATCATGACTGGTGTGGAGAAAGTAAATAAGGAAGTGTTATTTACTCCTTCTCATACCACAAGCACTAGGAATCACCAAATGAAATTAATAGGCAGCAGGTTTAAAACAAACAAAAGGAAGTATTTCAATCAACCTTTGCCAGAGGACATTGTGAAGGCCAAGACTATAGCAGTGTTCAAAAAAATAACTAGATAAGTTCATGGAGGATAGGTCCATCAATGGCTAGTAGCCAGGATTGGCAGGCATGATGTCCCAAGCCTTTGTTTGCCAGAAGCTGGGAATGGGTGACAGGGAATGGATCACTTGATGATTACCTGTTCTGTTCATTCCCTTTGGGGCACCTGGCATTGGCCAATGTCAGAAGACAGGATACTGGGCTAGATGGACCATTGTTTCTGGCCCAGTATGGCTGTTCTTATGATATACTTGAGGTCCTTTGCAGATTTTGTGAACATGAAATTTTGGAATATTGAAAAGAGCAGTAGTTCTCAATTTGAGCCATGAGATGGGGTAGATGATTTAACAAGGAATCTGCTTCACATCATACATTTATTACATTTTTACACTGTCTCTTGATTTAAATTTCTTGGTGTTTGGTACTTGGTCTGACTAAAATGAGCAAATGCTAGTCATGCCACAAGTGTATAAATTAATTGATTATGATCAAGACTTACTGGCATAGTGAAGACAGAATCCTAAATCATTCTGAACTGATTTAGAATAAATGCCATCACAGCATGGTCCCACTCTTGACAGGCCTACCAGCTCCCTACCAGCTCATTGTGATAGATGAAAGGAGGAAAGTTCAGTGAGAAAGTAGAAAGCAACACCTCTTTTCCCAATTCCTTCTTCCCAAAACAAACAGGAAAACAAAACACAACAAAAAGTATAGATAAGACAAAAAGTATAGTGTGTTGAAAACCTATTCAAGTAGAATGAGATTTTTCTCTAGGCTCAGACCTACTGGGATATAAATTAATGCTTAATAGGACCCAGACAATAGATATTCGGAGAATTGCTGTGAGACAACACAATGAAAATGTTTGTCAGAATTGGGCTATTTTGCAAAGATTAATGTATGTTGTAAGTCATGTTTGAGATAAAGAGCTGGTATTTCATAGGCATAACAAATCAGATGACTCCCTGAATTGAGCAATTATGTAGAAACCTTACAATGAGCGAGTTTGGTCATTTACTCACGCAGCATTTGGAAACCTCTATTGTTTTTTCTGGAATGGCGAACCTCATCGAAGCAGTAAGTAATATCCAACTTAATGCCATTGCCAACGAAATTGAGGAGGCACTGTTTGCTGCTATTTTACCTGATGAAACCTCAGATATTGCCAATAAATCTCAGCTTTCTACTGTACTGCGTTACATGACCAAGAAAGGTGATGTTGCAGAATGCTTGTTGGTTTTACTGATGTTAGTAACAACTGAACTGTAGTTGGCCTTTGCCAGCATGTTGAAATGGTGTCAACACTGCATACCACAGCATATTTTTGTAGGACATCTTTTTTTTTTTGTTTAGCATGGTTAGAGAATTGCATTTGACAATCTGACATGCTCATGAAGGATAAACTGACAATATTAACTTAGGCAGACAGACATGATGTAAGCTTCTAATACAGATCTACAAAGGTGAAAAGCTAATGAATTAAAAATCACTACAGTATCTCTCCTCCTATTATGACTCTTTTTAACTGCAGAGAGTTATGTTGATCCCTGCTTTAAGTCAAGTAGTGCATAAGGAAAATGACTTGGTAAAGTAGGCGACAACTGTTAAAATGATTCTATATAAAAAAAATCCTCTACTATATATTATTGTGAAGTGCCTTGGGACATTGTATTACATGAAAAGTGCTGTGCTAATTTAAATTGCTATCTTCTCTCTTAATAATGGATTTTAAGAGTCTCTCTTTTCCCAAGTGATAGAAGAGGAGGAGGAAAAGGAGGAAAAGAAGGCATAGCCTCCCACCTATTGCAGTTAAAAAAATAGCTACATAGCAGCATTCCCTGGGAAATAAGATGAGAAGACTAAACCCTAAAGAAACTGTAGGACCCAAAACATACACATGATCTAAATTGCTTAGGTACTTTTGATTGGCAGGGGTCAAAGGAGTGAATAGTTGTTGAGTATTGGTCTTGTGGAGTTATAGACTGTATGGTGGATGGCACTGAAAGCCTGAACAAGAAAGTACGACATGCTAAGCACTGGAGAGGAAATGTAAGTAATCAAAAAGGCATCCATGAGTATCAAACTACAATAGGCTGCTACCAAAAAACAATCAAACTGGAAAATTACTTGCCTTGTTTATCTTTCCCAAGCAGCTGGTGACCCTTACAGAATTGATAAAGCAAATCTAACACTTTAAACATACCGATGGGTTCAAATCTAGAAAATGGTAGAGGTGAAGAAGCTAATATATAATATGTCCAAGAAGGCCAGATATAAAAATCTCATATATTATGAAACATGGAAGATAAGGATGATAATATTGGGGACATTTAAAGTACATCAACTGCTAGTTCATCTCTTTTCTCTTTTCTCTTCCTCTTTCTCCCCTTCCCATCTTGTTTTTTTTTGTTGAACTGAGCAAATAATAGAAATTTCCTAAAACCGTACTTCAAATATTGTCATGGTCAGAGCTCAATGCACAATTAATCTCGACATGAAGGCATTCCTAGGATAATGAAGCTGAAGAAGCAGCATTTGTCTGTAAGACAATGACAAATGCCTAGAATGAGGAAAGGGCAGAGGATTTTGCTTGTCAGTGTGATTCTTAATTATGTAGTTGTGTTTATATGCTATTGTGATGGGTATCTGTAATAGGGTGTATAGATCCCATGAGGCCCTAGCAATCAAGGAGTTAATGCAGGAACAGACAGCCAACATGGATTGGCAGCCTCATAGCATGTGGAAGAATAAAAGAACTGAGAAGTAGAAGGGTAGAGCAGCTGCCAAACAAGAAGCAGGCCAGAGACAGAAGGTCCTGCTAGCAAGCTGGTAATAAGCTGCCCCAGAATGACAACAACCCAAAGAAGGGATGACCAGAGCCACAGCCTGCAGGAGCCTATAGAACCAAGGGAGGTAGGAAGGACCTCAGGGTACAGTAGAATTGTTGAGGACTGATGCTGCCTGCCTGGGTTAAGTTCCCTGAGCTGGAACTAGTGGAGTGGGTGGGCCTAGGTCCCCCTGCCTAATCCTTAACAAAGACTTAAGAGCCAAAGGGGGTTCCAGCCCCCTTGAGTACAAGCACCCCATAAACCCTGTCAAACATATAGGGGAGTCTGTACACCCTAGTGGGATAGAAATTAACATCCTTGCCTCCAGAATAGGACTATAGAGATTCAGACAAGAAGGGAGACAGACTGCTCTGCTGGTCTGAGCAGACTCTGTGCAATGCCTTGCCTGACCTAAGTGGGGTACTGATGACTGGGGCACAAGCCCACAGTACCTTAGAACTGTAGAGAGATTAGACAGACAGAAATATTAGATAGGAGGTTAAGTGCTCATTTCACACACAGTAGTATAGACTTTTCCTATGGTTATGAACACATCTGTCTGGATGAATGGATCTAGTCTCACCAAGGTTAGTAGCATGGCCACTGCATTCTGTTCTGATTTAATTTTTTTGCATTAGAGAACATTATGGACTGGGATGTAAGTGGTTCTGCCTAGTAGTCAGAGCAGGAGTCAGGTCTAGTGGGCAGAGCAAACATCCAGGTTGGGGAACGAAGCTAAGGGTCAGCACCAGCATCAGCTGCCAATTACCAGAGCCAGGAGTCAAGCCAGAGTTAGAGCCAGAAATTGAAGCTGAGGATTGGAGCTGGGGTCATTTCCTTTGGTTAGGATTGGATGAATGCTATGGTCTTGGAAAAAAAGTATCTTTTGGTCTTCTTCAGGGCCATGACAAGATTGTTTGAAGTCCTTATGCTGCAGATGTTTAGATTCTGTGTGATCTTGCACCACTGGAATTCCAAATTTCGCCTCTTGCATTTCAGTTGCCTACATTCATCAGAGAACCTTGCGTGCCATTTAGGCGGTAATATATCTGTAGTTGTGTGGGATGATGTTTTTAATAATAATAACAATAATAACAATAATGGATGGTTATAGTGTTTTATCAGACACAGCACACTAGTCTTGAGAAGAACGCTCTTCACTACGGAGTTTTCAAAGGGGGCAAATCCATGCAGCTGTTTCATGTCTCCAGTTGGAAAGGGAGGGAAGAATGTAATCATCAGCTCAGGATAAAAATAGAGTTAATACACTTCTGATGTCTGCTTCCAGGCTAAGGATCAGGTCCTATGTGTGACCGGCAGTCTGGATGTATTTAGAAACCGCCTATGTGAATTCTGTGGTTCTCATGATGTATATTGCATCCAAGATAAGAATGTTAGAGGAGTCAGCAAAGAAGATGCTGATGTCATTAATTACAATCAGACTTTAAGAGGTCAATCACAGTAGCACCATCAGCTCTGATAGGAAGCCATTGGAATTATGTGGTGGTATGCAGACAAACAGGATTCATGCTTTAGATTTGCTGTGGGACTGGCACCAGTTAAGAGAATATGTAGGATTTGGTTTTTAAGGAATATGTTTTTATCTGAGATTAGATACAATTACTAAACTCCCCTGATTGCTTTGCCTATGGGTATGACAGGTTCAGTAGTCCAGTGGGACCAGAACATGGCTGATGGACTTGTCTGGCCATGTCTTTGTGATAAATAAGAGGTCTGGTGCCTTGTCTGAGATCAGGTCATGTATGGTGCTGATTTTATCTACCACTGACCCATTAATGACAATAAACTCAACTTTCATGTTCACTCCTGTATTTGTGGTTGTGAACATCTGCCTGTTGCAGGGATGTGGATTAGCTGCCTGTTTCTGGTTTCTTGCTCATGCCTGGTGCTTACCTCCTGTATACTCTTACAGTTGGAAAGATTAGGACTGTGAAGGTTGAGGAGTCCTCCAGTCCTAATATTTATGTGAATTGACATCTTATGACAGTTACATTTAACTTTTTGGATATTCTGCTGGCATGATGGTTGGTGAAAAGGCACATATGATGCTATGTTGAATCCCTGAATAGTGTATAAGGGTGGTGATGGTCATGGGGAGGAAGAGTGTTAAGCAACATTTTTTAAATGTCTGAGGGTGAGGGGAAAGAAGATGGATATCCAGGGGTAGGATCCAAGGGGAACTGGATTTACTGGCCATGAATGAAGAATAAAGCTAGAATAATTTGAGGAGAGAGCCCGAAGCAGCTAGGCTTACTGAGCCAAATTCAGCCATGAGTTAAATGGCAGTGTAAATTATATGTTGTGTATACATGTAGCCAATCTCTAAGCTGGGATGAGAACTCAGAAAATTTTGGCTCACAATCCTCTGCCTTGATCATCTGTACTTCTGTTTTTCTTCTGAGCGGGATCATTAACTGACACTAATGGCAAATTCCTCTATTTGTTCAAACACTTAACTTTGCTATCATGATCACTTTTTGTACATAGAGTGCATTAATCTTAGAGTATGTGTGCACATATGGTACTGCACATATAAAACTAACACAAAGCATAGCAATGACATGTAAAACATTAGATGATCTAGTTGCTAACTAATTGATTCCTACTGCGGGACATTGTGGGAGGGGGGTGTTGTTTGTGGACTGAGTGACTTTTACCATCTCTACTCCTGGGGTGGTGGTGACTCCTGTTGCTGTTGAAGGGAGCGAGGGTGTGGGGCGCGGAGCCCTCCCCCTCGTCCATCTGCTCCCCCTCTGCCGCCGCCCCCTCCACCGCCCCACGTACCACCTGAACCTGCTCTTCGCCCCTCAACGGGGCTGTTGTTTTCCCCCATTTACCATCCGGGACTGTTTGTTTGCAGCAGTGAGCAGCAAGGACTGAGCTACACAAGCGCCTGTGGGCGCACCTACCTTCCCACCTTGGATTTATCCTGCCCCCCCAGCTGCGTTTGGCTGGTGGGGTCCCCTCCCTGTGGTCCCCCTGTGTTAGTTGGCCTTCCCCTGCCCCGCCCGTTACCTGCTTTGAGCCTCTCTGTTAGTTTGTTTGCTCCTCCCTAGCCCTTCAGCATTTGTTACATGCCCCGCCTCAAACTTTAGCTTTGGTTAGGTTGCCTGCCCCGCCCTTGCCCTTGTAGTTTCCCCCTTGGACTTTGCCTGTCCCCTTGGTTTTTCCTTTTGCCCTCCCTTACCCCCCCCTCCCAGTTCGGTGTATTTTGCCTGTGCATCCATGCTCCCCCCATAAGCGCTTGTGCCCCTTTTCGGTTGCCCCCCTCGCACTGTTCACAGTCTTCCCACTGATGTTGTAGTCCCTTCCCCCAGTGCAGCTGGAGGAGCCGGCATCCCTCTCTAGCACCTGTGCCCCCTTTTCGTCCCTGTGTGCCCCACCGTTGGCGCTCTCCTCCCCAGCCTGCAGCCTAGCAGGGAGGAGTGGTTGCTTTTTCCTTGTTCCCCTGCTACCCACCCCAGGGGCGCCCTCCTTCCCTTAACGCAGCCTAACAGGGAGGAGTGGTTAACCCCTTCCCCATATCCCCCATACTCCCCCACCCCTCCTACTGGACCCTCCTCCCCTGCATCTTGCCTAGCGGGAAGGAGCAGCTGCCTGTCGCTACACTCTCATATCAGGGCCTCTCTGAGCCATCATGGCAGAGGACCCTATTCCTGCCCCTGTTTCTCCCTCTGCTCCTGCCCCTGCCCCTGCTCCTGCTTTGACCCCTTCCCCCGCCACTGCCTCTGCCCCTGCCCCTGCCTCTGCTGACCCCATGGTTTCCCAGTTACCCCCACCCGTCCCAGTGGGTGACCCCTTGGCTACCCCTGGCCTAGATTCCCCCGCTGCCACGGCTGCCCCCTCCACTGGCAGGAAGGGCCAAGGAAATAAGAAGGGCAAGGGCCCCGCCCGTAAAGCCAAACCTCCTGCGGGCGGGGCTGCCCTCCCCGCTGTGGCCCCGACACCTGCCGCGGCCCCTCCCTCTCCTGCCGTCCCTTCCACCAGCTCTGGGGGTGCTCCATCTCAGGCCCCCAGAGTGTACGCCCAGGTGGCCGCCACCCCTCCGCGTGCCGCCCCACCATCCGCCACAACCACCGCCTACGGACCCATCCCTGGTGGCTGAGGCCTCTTCCCCTCTCTAACCAGGAGGCACGGCATCTGCTGCCTCCTGGTGCCCACCTTGCCCCACATCGAGACCTACGTGCGGGTGTTGGTGAGGGTGATGGGGTCCATGGCCATCGTGGTGGCCTCCAAAATGTACGGGAAGGCTGTGTTCTTCCTGGCATCGGAGGCTGCCACGCAGGAGGCGGTGGAAAGGGGCCTGGCGGTGGGGAGCGTGTTTGTCCCTGTAGAACCCCTGGAGGACCTAGGCGTCTGGGTGGTCTTGACTTCCGTCCCACCCTTCCTCCCCAACGCTGCCCTGTTGCCTGCCCTCTCCACCCTGGGGAAGCCCATCTCCATTCTCAGCCCTCTCTCGCTAGGCTGTAAGGACCCCGCCCTCCGTCACATCCTGTCCTTCCGCCGGCAGGTCCAGCTACCGCCGGCGGTGCGTGACGGAGTGGCGCTCGAGGGGTCCTTCCTGGTGTCCTACCAGGGAGCCCATTACCGGGTCCATTATTCAACGGGGGAGGCCCGGTGCTTCCTCTGCCGGGCGACAGGGCACGTCCGGAGGGACTGTCCCCTGGCCCGGCACGGAGGGACATCCAGGACCCCCAAGGCCCGGGAGGGCACTGGCCCTGTCATTGCTGGCGACCCTGGTGTCCCGGCTACCGCTGTTGCTACCCCTCCTCCTCCCACCATAGCCCCCGCTCGGGCCACAGGGACGGCCGGAGGGGGGCGGGCGGGCGGGCGGGCCTCGCCTCCATCGAGTCTAGTTCGATGGGGCACGTGGAGGAGAGGGCGGGGAGGCTCCTGCCGGCCGCGGGAGAGAGCCCGCCCCAGGGGGAGGTTTCCCTTCCGCCCGCTGTCCCGCCCTTGCCACCCCGAGCCCCGAAACCATCGTCCTTGCCCTCTGGCCCTGCCCCTGCTGACCGGCCCTCCACCTCCGCTTCCACCTCGGAGGGCTGGGCGACCGTCCGGGGGAAGCGAGGCGCCCGCAGATCGCGGGCTCGATCCCTCCCCTCCGATGAGGAGGGAGAGCAGGCACCCCGAAAGATGCTGCAGGGGGCTGAGGTTGTCAACTCTGCTACCGCGCCCCCAGAAAGTGGCCAGCAGGAGGTGCCGGCCATGGACGCCGTGGCAGCGGATGGAGACACTCCTGCCCCCTTGTCGAGCCCCCCCCCCCCGAGGAGGCTTCACTGGCGGTTCCCCCGGCCCCTATTCTGCCTTTGCCCCCCGCCATCGCCGCCGATACCGGGGCGGTTGTTGTCTCCGTGACTGGCGGGGTGGTTGCCGGGGCTGAGGGGACCGAGTTCACCTCAATATTTGATGAGATCGAGGCCCTGGTCTGACCCCGGTCACCCAGGGGGAGAACGACCCTCCACCAAGCGGGCCTCGATCTGGCCGGCGGCTTAGTTCCGCCACCTAGGGTGACCAGATGACAGGAAGAAAATATCGGGACACAAGGGGGGTGGGTCACTGACGGAGCAAAAAAACCCAAAAAACTGAGTGCTGCCGGTGTAAGGACACAAACAGCTCCCTCTCCCAATTCCCTACTGTAGCCCAGTGCTGCCGGCAGTCAGGGGCGGGAGCTGAGAACAGCCGAGTGCTGCGGGCAGTCAGAGGAGATTATGCACCCTTCCTTAGGTATGCATACCTTCAGACTCTGGTTTTCAGGAGCAGGGCGGGGGGGGGGGAACCAATGGAGAACAGCTGAGTGCTGCAGGTAGTCAGAGGAAAAGAAAAAAAAAAGCCGAGAACAGCTGACTGCTGCCGGCGGAGAAAAAAAAAGCGGAGTGCAGCGTCCCGACCGAAGATCAATTGGGATGTGGGACAAATACCTAAATATCGGGACGGTCCCAATTTTATCGGGACGTCTGGTCACCCTACCGCCAGCCCCTCATGCTTCCTGTCCCTCGCCCCACTCTGCCGCCCCCGATCTTGTCCTTGGCAAACCCTTGGCCCTACCCGTCAGCCCGGCCGCAGATACCACCCCGTGTGAGGCCGCCGAGCCCTTCGGGGCGGCGGCCGAAGTTGTGCAGCCGGTTCCTGCCCTTGATCCCGCCCCTTCCCCCGTTCCTGCCTCTAAAGCTTCCTCTGTCCTCGCTTCCTCCGTTTCCTCGACCCAAGACCCTGGACAAGAGGAGCCGCATCCCAGCGGCTCGGCTGCGGGAGATCCAGAGCCCGTTCCTGTCCCTGCCCCTGTCTCTGATCCTGTCCCCTCTCCTGTCCCGGTCCCAGTTCCTGCCTCGAGTCCTGTCCCTGATAAAAAAAAAAAAAAATCTGGTTGCTAACAATAGATTTCCATAATGCCATCTATGGAACCTAACCTATAATACTGCATTATCATTAGGCAGAGTTTACTATTACATTTCAGTGGATTATTTCTTTAAAAGATTCAATAGATAGTGATGGATGTACATAATATTTGCTACTGGAATGACAGAGTTAAAGCTTCAGCTGACTTGGCTCAGGAAAACAGCCAGCAGCTTTTAACAGTTTTTGTGGTACCACTATGGGACAAAGCTATAAATTTACATTGATTGATGTTGTGAGCTCATTCTGGTTTATTCACATATTTCTATTGAAAAAAAACCACAGTAGTTTTGTCTCAAATTTAAAGCTCCCAAGTGATATACCACACGATGAAGATCACCCAAAAGAATTTAGAACAAACCTTGAAAAATGATTCTCAGGTTAAATTAATGTGGAGTGCATAGTCTCTGATGAGCTCAGATTTAAACGCTATTTCTACATCTTTTTTTTTTCTTCGTGACCCTCAAGAAGCGCTACATCTTGTTTGAAAAATCTAAATCAGGACTGGGCCAGTATATCTCTTTTTTTTTATTTTAAAGCAGGAGTGATAAAGTTACTTTGGAGAACTTCAGGTATAAATCTCCATAAGCTATCAGCCATTTGAACTACTGTCATTACTAAACCCAAATCTATGCTGAATGAAAGTCCTAGAGAGAGGTCCTGACTGCAGGGCAGATATATTTTTACCTCATCTTGACCTTTTCCAACTAATGAAAACATGTGACTATCGATTCAAAGGTGTCCTTTTTTGATCATGGTGACAGTAATGGTGGGGCTGCCGATTTTCAGACAGTATCCAACTAAATTCCTTCATGTAAGCTGAACCAACGATGTAGGGATTTTTAGGAGAGAAAGAGAGAGCTGAGTGACTCTCAAAGTCATATTTTACATAAAAAACAGGAACTGCTTCAGAGAAGTACTAATTTATAGAGTACTTTTCAAATAATATAGTGGGTTACTTCCTGCAGTGTTATATATTACTCATATGTTTAATGTGGACTTGGGGGCTCATTTATATTTGGGGACAAGTTAGTTATACTTGCATCTATACCAAGTGAAATTTGTTGCTACTTATAGGCAAATGAAAACAGTAGTACCTTATAGCCAGTGTCAGCCCTTTGAGTCCATTGGAAGCTTATCAGTCATTAATAATCTTGCTCATATTTTTTTTAAGTCAGGAAAAAAAGAAGCCAGGAGTGCAGTTACAATTGACCCAGTGATAAGGAACCTGAACTTGCTTCTTAGAATTTACTACTCTAGCACAGTATATAAAAAAAACCATAATTACTAGTTCCCCCCATACTGGATACCATATGGACTCCCTGATGGTAATGAGCAATCTGAAGAACAGATCATTAACTGGTCATATTTACCTGGACCATAGACCATGTTGTGAATGAACATAAACAAGACTTTTAAACCCATCTCTAACTGGAATTCAAAAACCTTGACAACAAAGGACAGTTTTGTGGTTAAGGCCTGGATTGGGTCCTCGGATATCTGGGGACAGTGTATTTGTCCAGCATCTTGCACAATTGGGTTCTAATCTTAGTTGGGACATCTACGAACTACTGTTATAAAAATAAGTTAGTCCAGTTAATAAAAAGCGACTCAAAGAGAAGAAATAATTTCAGATAAATTGGACTGTATATCAAACAAAGTACTTACTTTCAGATTATTGTAGCCTCCAAAAAAGATGTGGCTTAGCAGTTTAACTGAAGAATATAACATTTTAGTTTTATTTGGCCCTTATTTGTACAGGATACAAGGTGTTAAAAGGCTTTTTGTTGGTGCAAGGAATAATAATTTGGTTCTCAGTCCATCTCCCTTTGAGATTAATGGTATTAGGCCCCAGGAGAAATGGGATAAAACAATCTCCAAGGGAAATGGTGGGAACTTGAACTATCAGTTGGATAGTTAAAAATTTGCTGTGCATGACACACTATTTTCCATGTTAGCCATGGGTTCTGATGCTAAGGGAGATGCCTACAAAATACTTGACTCAGGCTAGGTTGTTGTTGTTCTGAGATTACTGCCTATCATGCTGACCAATACCATCTCAGTGAGTGTTTTCTTGTACTCTCCCATCTGTGTGTATCTGTTGTCGTTCGTCTTATATTTAGATTGTAAGCTCTTTGGGGGCAGGGATCATCTTTTTGTTCTGTATTTGTACAGCACCAACACAATCACACAGGGGTCCTGGTCCATGACGAGGGCTCAAAGGGCCTATAGTAATTCTAATGATAAATAACAATAAATAATAATAATCGTATTTCTCCTTTCCCGTGCCTAAAAATTTACATAGGGGAAAAAAGTAAGAACCCAAGAACAAGTCTTGGCAATGGTTAGCATTCAGGAGAAACCCCTCATTCCCTAACACTGCAAATGTCCTCACACTTTTTAATAAATAAAAAGTCGGAATGTATAATATAAAATGTTTTCTGTTCAGCTGTAGTCTCCTCAAATCATAAATTTTAGAGAAAATGAACTCTATCCTATTTTCACCTCTATAGCCCTTGGTCTTTTAAAGAAATCTCCTTTCACTTTTGTGTGAATATCTATGGCCACTAGGCGGACACAGCAGCTGCTCTCCCTTCGTGCCCCATATGTAAGAGTTCCTAGCTACTGGGTTTCTGTGAGTGCAGATGAAAGTGGCCCATTAATCTGTGCAATCTTATTTGGAGCCTTCTCCATGAAACAGAAGGTGTGGAGGACTGGTTGCATTGCCTGCACTCTCCCTCTGCAGGGCAAGGCTAACACACGGATTTCCTAGTGTGGACATTCTCACCTGGGCCTTATGCAAAGGAGTGAAATTCCTCTTCTGATGCCTGTTGCACACCCTGTAAACTAATGTCAACTAGAATATTTTACAGTTTTTGCAAAAGAATATAATCTAGTTTATGAACTTTGGAAAATTTTAGAGACTACTGTTCTAAAGCAGTTTAGTATTTTAATGAATTGAAATGCCTTGAACACCTGGGGAAAAATTGCTGATCTTTTTATAAAGTGTTTAGAATTATTAAATAACAGGCATAGTTTCAAAAGTCTGTTCAAGTCAATAATTCTCAAATGTGGTGGGATGAACAAACAGCTGTCTGAAATGTGCTATTCATATATTCAGGGGAGTAAAAAAGGTGCTAATTCTACCTTTCTGAACATAATTGCAATCCTTCTTTCAAATAACATTTAAAAACACATATGGCTTTAAACCTTCCAGTTTCTTAAGGCAAATTGGAAGCCAAGATGTGTACAAAATGCTTCCAGAATAAATTATTAAAAAGATTCATTCTTTCATCTTGTCTTAAAGTGAAGTAACATTTCCTTTTCTATAAGGTTTTCCTACAAATGCATTCTCTCTCTCTCTCTCTCTCTCTCTCTCTCTCTCTCATACACACACACATTCCAGTGCTGTAGTGGCCTGTGCTCTAGCCCTCTGTGTAACCTTTACAGTTGTGACAACGATTAAAGTTTACCAAATGCCTTTGGTGACTTGACCTGTCAGAAAATGACATGAGTGACTGATGTGTTTCTAGGACTCACCTTCTGGGGGGAAAAAAAAGCTGCCCCAAATCCCTTTCCAAACATAAGGTTTTCTAAGTTGTTGAAGGCTTGTTTGGAAAACAAATCAAAGAAAGGAAGTAAAAAGTACAAAAACATATACTGGGTACTTCTTTCAGAGGAAAAGCTTTGTATGAGTTTATATGCAGACTGTTATGTGAGAAATCCCCAAGCCATGTGTCAATATGGCTGCATTTAGGCAATTAAATACATTATGCGGTTTGATAGTCTGTAAAATATATAAGGATAAATATCACCTAATAATACACTACCAAGTATTTAAACTTACAATTGTGACAGACGGGTTCTTCAGAGCTGCGAACCGTAGGGAAACATTATATATATCCCTAAAGTTCTTTGGATTAGGTTTGAATTGGAAATTTCCCACTCCCTAATCCTGTATTCAAGCACTCCGGAAGTTGGGTGAAGTACGAATCTGAATTTAGAAAATGAAGACAGCCCAGTTGCAATCTGACTTCCTTTTGCCCAGTGGGCTTGAATTTCATTGCTACAATTAAGCAGCTGAAACTTGAGTGCAAAAGCATAATTTTCTGCACAGCATTTAAAAGACAGCCTGTGTGTTACTCCCTCTGGGTGCCCACTATGTGGTACCCAGATATGATTTTAGCTCATATTGGTTCCCCTCCTCATTCTGCGCTCCACACCTCCAGAAATATTTCTTCCTGTAAGATAACTGTAGCTGTATCAAGCACAGCCTTAGTCCTGCATAGAAGCTCCACAGGGAAAGCAGGTAAAACTGTGAAACTAATTTTTAAAAGCCCTATTACTGTTTTAAGAACACTTTTAGTAGAAGCATCTAAATCATGAGTCTGTTCATACCGTGCTTAAAATAGAAATTCATTGTTTAGAGGAAGAGTGTGGACACTTTTCTCTGATGCTGAAACATCTCTGTATGAAAAATCTGGAAAACACAGCACATCTCCAGTCTGTCAAGTTAATTGTTCTTTCAGATCACATGTTAAAAATAATAGCCACACACATCCTAACTCCTAGCATGCATTCATATGTACACACAAACACACGGTATCAATAGGCAATAATTACCAATGGACATCACTCCATAGTAGCTGAGATGCCACAGTGCTAAATATAGATATATACTAAAATACTGTAATAATTCAGATATCACAATGGTGTAGCTGATGGTAAATGCTGATTTTTGCAACCACTGTGTGGTGTGTTTGCATGCAGGGGTGGAGTAGTTGTGGAGGAGAGACCCATGTGATAAAATGCAAACTCATGTAATAAATTGCTTTGCTCATGCACATTTGACTACCTCATCTACACTATGCCCACTAGTCCATCTCCTGAAAAACTACTACAAAATTTCCAAATTGCAGAGCAGCTCAAGAACTGCCATTTGAGTAGGGAAAGAAAACCTCTCCGAAAAATGTAGTTTTCCTTCCTCCCAAATATAGAATTCTGTCTCCCCTTCCAAAAGAAGAAATTACCCATTTCTGAAGACTAAGATGGGCAGTGTTCAATGACATGTTTAAGGTAGGATATTTTGTGATTCATCATACTTAGAAACAGAAGCCTTACAACATTTGACAGGGGAACTTCCCAGCTTTCTAAAGTGATATTGGACCCTAGAATCACAGCATTGTGACATATGGAAAAAACAATACTTTTCATAGGCTATGGAGAGTTCTAGAATGTTTTCGTTTATATTTTTCTGTTTCTGAGGTCCGTACAACTAGACCTATAGGAGTGGTCTGACTTCAACAATATTACTTCTGTCAGTAAATACTTATCAGCGTGAGCAATAGATGGATATTGCACAATGTAGCCCATGGTAACTAAGGCAGCCTAGCTTTCTAGGTTTGGGAAGATATGGAAAACAGTACCATTACAATTCTCTAAAACATGTCTCAAGCCATTTTTCTGTAGCTGGTTTGGCATGTATAAAATGCATAATGGTATGATCAGGCATCAAAGTTTATTGGCACTCATTTAGGATGACCTGCATGGCTCACTTGTGAGTAATGCACCCAACCCAAGCTCATTTTGATAAAACCTTCATGCCACACACCATAATTTATTTTCTCGGTCTATAACTATCTAAATATATTCAGGGAGAGTGTTTTATTTATTGACATAGACATGTATTTTACTCTTACTGACTCATGTGGTAGGAGGCATACATGGAGTGAGTGAAGTACAGCTGTATATGAAATAAAGCAGTTACTTGTGCAATAATTGAGCCAGATTCCCTGGTGTAGAGAAGCTGCACACAAATGCAGACTTGGGTTTGAGGGGAGAAAAGAAAACCTTAAGGTCCCTTATTGCTGGGCATGGCCGATAAGTGGGCCAGCATTGGCATACATTATAGCTTCTCAGCGGCCTATGACTCCAAGAAGCCATTTCAGCAGTCAGAGGTCACAACTAGATAAGGGCAGCTCTCCAACCATTCCCCCTTTTCCACAACCTCATTCCCTATAGCAGGAGCCAGGACTAGAGCAGACAAGTTTCACCAATTGATCTTTCTCCTATACAGGGGAACCCTCTAGTAGCCTTTTTTCTGGTTGCTTTGGGTTGTGACAACACAAAGCCAGAATACCACAAAACAGCTGGAACATGGACCACAACCTGTCCTGTATATTACATGTTGATACAAATTACTTACACCCTTATTCCAGTCTCACTTACTCTGATGTAAATTTGGATAATTCCATTGTAGTAAATGGATTTTCACTATAAGAAATCCAGAGAAAGTGAAAGCAAAGCCAGGCCCTTACACAATAAACAGCAGCTGTATTCCTTATAATTAGTATTCTGTACAAAGAAAGAATCCAAAACTGTAAATTCTGAGTAGAGTTATAATTTCATCTTAATCCTAGGTGTCCTTTCTCATCAGTGCATTAGTACATTTTGTGGAGAATGGCTTAAACTGGCATTTAAAATCTTCCACTAATTTCAGCAAGATTAAAATACATGAGGCTTTTGTCTGATATGGTACTATAATCTACCATAGTCAATGGAAACTGAATTTCAAAAATATGGTGTAAAACAGACCAGGTTCTCATGTCAATGCAGGGGACTGATAGTCAGGAGACCTGTGTTCTTTGTATAACCCAGAACATGCTGCTTAGGCCAAAATGTTCAAATTTAAATCAGTGGAAGCTGTGTGCGCAACATCTCTGAAATCAAGTGCTAAATCACTAGGAACATAAGAATATAGAAATGTAAGAATTGCCATTATAGATCAGATGACTGATTCAATTAGTCTAGTTTCCTGTCTCCAAAAGTGACCAATACCAGATGCTTTCGAGGAAGGTTTAAATCTTCCATAATTGACAATTATGTAATAACATACCCCTGGAAGAAATTTTATTCTAATTTGGGGCAGTATGTAGTTGGCTTATGTCTGAAGCATGAAAGTTGATATCCCTTGCACATTTTTATCCCTACTAGTGTAACTCAGGATGATATTTTTTCTTATCATTATTTAAATATCTAAATCTCTCTGTGCATTGGTTGATTTCTTGTGGGTGGTGCAGTGCTGAATAGAGTTTTCTACAGGTGGAATCCCTGGTTACTGTAGGCTGTCCTTGGCACCTGCCCATACCACAGTGAGTAACACTTATCTTGCCCTTGTCCTCCAGCTCTCACACAAATCATAGACTAGAGCCTACCATAAAGAGGGTAGTTATGTCCCCTAACCCAGAGAGAAGAAGGATGGCCCAGTGGTTATGACACTGGCCTAGGACATAAGAGACACAGGTTCAATTTTCTGCTCTACCACAGATTGCCTGTGTGATGCTGGGCAAATCACTTTTAGGAATCTGGCTCTAAGTGTTTAGTCACCTAACTCCCACTCAAACCCCATGTGTCTAATCCTCGTCAGAACAGGTTAGAATGGCAAAGTGGTAAAATGCTGGATGGCATCTTGTTTACACCAGTGCTCTCAATATCACTGCCATTAGTGAAGCTGCACCAATGAGAGGAAAAAAACATTTATTGTTAACAAGGCTACAAAGGCTACTGTCCCTATAAGCTCTGTTTTGCAGGTGGAAAGGCAGGTCAGCAACAGTACTCTTTCTCCAACTCAAACATTCCTTTCCGGTCCCAGCTTCCTCCAATATTCACAGTCATTCAGCGAGCAACTCCCTTATGGCCCATTAGACCTTAACCAAAGGAAAGGCTATAAAGTCCCTTCTGCATGAGGAATTAGGTTGAGCTGTTAACCTTCCCCATGAAAAGAACAACAAAGAAAAGTTAGTAAGCAGTAAAAGAAGGGACACTCAATTTATTGTTTTGCTGTTAAATTTACACCTTTTGTGAATGGAAAAATGTATTTCTTTCCTCACAGTTATTTTCCTTTGGCAATTTAAATTGTGTGCTGCCAGCCCATAACTCCAAACAGTGCTTTTTCATTCCTGTTAGCTGTATGCTTTATTCATGTACTTTAAAAAGCAATATGGCTCATGCTGAAGTGCTAAACTCCACCTGGCCCAAACAGAACTTGAAAATTTAGGGTTATTAGTACTTAAACAGAAGGCTGATATGTCTTTCCAAAATCTATCCCAAAGGCAAACTGTCTCTTAAAACCAAAATCACAGATCATTTTTGCTTTTCAAATCTACAGTAGAGTATATAATTGGGAATTTTAAAAATGGCAAAATGACTCTGGGGTGTTGATCTGGCAGTGGAAATAAAATACAAGGGCTGCATGACTAACTCTAAAGTTAAAAGATTATAATCCAACTTTAACTACTGACTTCAGTCCAATTTTCCATATTGGTATTATTCTTCTCTTGGAGTGGGCCTGAAAATGGAGCACTGCCCACTGAGAATTGGGTAAATTTACAGTAATGTGTATATTTCTGTGGAAAAAATATTCCAGATCATATCTGGTATGTGGGGTTTATATGCAACTAATTTACGACCTGACTCAAAAAGTTTCATTGAAGCCCCACTAGCTGAAAGAAAGCAGTTACTGAAACTAAATTCAGACTTTGGTGAATGGGTCCCACCTGGTACTCTTTAAAAAATGCCAGGCCACATCTTGCTTCACCTGTTAATCTCATGTGGAGCCCATGGAGGCCTCTTTGAGGGAGAGGGAACACAATTTTTTTCTAAAATTGTTGCCTTCTGTGGCTTTAGTGCTTTACTCGCATAGGGAAAGTCTCTGGCTGAATGTACAATTGTTTCAGAGAAAGAAGCATGAGGATGTTAGAGAATGGGAGGGAGAATGAATTCAATGTGGGAGTAAGATATTGCAAATCAATGTCCAAGCAGAATAAAATAAATAAGCTGTATCAGATCACAGTGGCGGGGGAAATAAGAAGGAAGAACGAAATATTCCTCAAAATCCTATCATCCTTGCTGCTGCTGAGCAGGGGAAGATCTGTGCTTTAGTACATGGAACTGTAAATCCATACAGGTATCTGCTGGCCACATCCAGCTTTGCAATTTGTGGAGCTCCTGACAGGAACTCAGGTCATGGATGCAGTCCCATCCCCAGAAGGGGAATCAGAACCTGCCTACCTCTCTAGTTCTACTGACAGAGGCAAAGTTTGGGACAATGGGAAATGTTCCCTACTGCTCTCTTCTTTGTGCAAACCTAACCTAGAGTCTTGCTCCAGAGATGGGATGGGACTGGTGGAAAGAAAAGTATTGGTGGATCTTCATAATATTTGATTTATCAACTTTGACACTGCTCTTCTAATAATCCAACTGACAAAAGTTATAGAAGTGTAAGTCCTTCTGCTTGGACTGCTTGGTGCTCTGTCCCCCTCTGCTGGTGGCTAGGCCAAGTAGAGATCTATGAGTTTGCTACAGCTTTGGTCAACAAAGATAGATCTTTTAGCTCCGGCAGTAGAGGCTCATGCAGTAAGAGCCATAAGTCCTAGGTTTGATCCCTGCTGCTGACATCCTGGCCAGGGGCATTGGTGTTACAGAAGTAATCACTGGAATTTATTCTAGCCACTTGTGACAGAGGGTCTGCGTCTCTGTCTCTAATTCATAGTTCATAACAGAAAATGAGTGTGGGTCAAGGAAAACAGAGTATTGAACCGAGGAAAATGCCAATCTGCCTATTTGAAAGAACAATACAGAAACTGGCTGATGTGGAGACATGCAGACTAATTGGTGAGCTATGGTATCTAAAATAGGTCATTAAGACTTTGAAAGGTAGCTATTAATCATTGTAACTCCCATCTCTTAGTGAATGGAGCATGTTCCCCAAACCCATTTTTTTGTGCAGGTTACAGGAAAAAACTGGTTTGCAAAGCAGTTGGTAGCTGCCCTGGATCAATGAGAGGATTGTCTTGACATACAAAGTGACCCAGATGCAGAATGTAATTAGTTATTTGGGTGAGAGAGAGCAGATGTTATTAGAGCAGGACTTTCCTTTTTAGAGTTTACAGATCTTTATTTTTCCTCTATAACTAACTTGAAGTGCCTTATCTAGATTAGCTTATGAGAAGCGTAAATCTAGATATGTTACGCAGAGTGTTTGTTATTTTACTTCCAATTCCTCTGTTTTTAATAATTCTGTTTTTGTTATGATTATTGTTCTATAGATGACTTCATGCAGTCTTCCCTCAAAGAAAAGAAAACCCTGTAACTTCTCCGGAGAGGTGCTGAAGTGAAAAGAGTTTCTAGAAGCCCCACCCAGTCTTGGCTAACGAGTATGGGCAGAAGTGTCCTGGCCTAGTGACTCATTGTGTTGCCATTAGGCTGTCACAGGCAAACACAAGGAGAGAAGCTGAAAGAGGAAGGAGGACAAGAGTTGGTGGGGTTGGTCATACCACATTTCATTGCATTTCTGTATTTGGGTAGGATGCAGTTGGCAACACTGGACACTGAAATACTTTACCCACATAACATGGGCATATGAGGTACAGTATTCCTTCAAAGCACTGCCAAGGTGCCTTAACTATGATCTAAAGAGAATAGCATCAAGAGGTTAGAGGGAGATTAATATTCATTCATGTGCAGTAATCCTAGAGCATAATGAAACTTCCAGTAAGAGTGCTGATTGGTTCCAAATGCCTTTTTTTTTGGTGGTGATTTGGAACCTAAATTGTTCCAGGCATTTGAACACAAATGAGCAAATGTTAAATAGAAAATGAAAGGCTAAGTGGACAGACTGTAAAACATCAAAAAACAGTGACAGATTTTTTTGAGCAGTGCAAGGGAACAGCAAGGGTATCATCAAGTCCGACTCATCAACCTGACAGACATTTTGTGCTGGCTAATGTCCCACTGAAGGTGTTATATTTCTGGAGCCAGCAGAGAAAGAGAGACAGACAGATGCAGAGGGAGCTGATGGACACACAGGTGTAGACTGTGGTGGCTTTATTGTTCTGGCTGCAAAACTGAAACTTAACAAAAAAGTAAGACTTTGCACTTCTGTAGAGCAGAGAAAGTGCAAAGAACCCCCGAACATTTAGAGGGACAGGACATCACAGAAGAGAAATCTTTTGAAGCAATTCTTTGAATACAGTTTTTAGGATGTTGGTGTTGTTTCAAGTGAGCAACAAATGCAAAGCTATTTCCTAACGGAGTAAAAATGCACATTTGAGGCAAACCAAAGATATGTTTTAAACATGCAATAGTTTTATTTTACTATACATTTGTGATTAACAATGTATTTGGAAGATTGATACAATTTAATCTTGTAATTGTTTCAGTATTAAGAGCGGAAAATATAGAGGGTTAGAAGAATGTTTGAAGACCAGTTTATTGGATTGCAATGTAACTGAATTAATGAATTTTGAAACTGTAAGTAATGTTATTGAAGTGTTACAAAATATGAACTACATTTTGATTTCATAACAGGAGATGTATGATTTATATGATAGAAGCAAGAGAATGAAGTATTGTTTCCTAAATGCTGTTCATGTTACATATGCTATACTGTAATCTGGTTGGTAATATTTGGAGGAAATATTGGTATTGCAGAATTATAATTTACTTTGTTATTGGTATGAAGTAGAATATGAAGGCTTGCCCTATGCTCAAATTGAGATTTTTATCAGTACCTTGAAGGAAAGCAAAAGAAACCAGGCCAGATCCTCAGCTGGTGTAAATTGACTATGCTGATTTAAACCTGCTGAGGATATATCCCACCCCCATATGTCTCTCTCCAGTGCCTGTGATTACTAAAAAAAAAAAAAAAAAAAAAAAGCCACAACGCAGCCGTGATTGCCATTAATATTTTTCATGTCAAACTTTTTCTCTGGTGTTAGCATGTTGCTACCATGGAAGTATCATACAGCCAGAATCACTGTGGGCTAGATTCTAACAGCCCCTCATGTGAGTGCACAGGTCGCCTCTCTGCCCATATTGTAGCAACCTTCATGAAACTTGAAGGGAGGAGCACAGGTTGCAAGAGGGAAAAGTTTGGAGATGGCAAAGGAAGTCAGTCTGTGTGCACACAGTTGAGGCCTCTCTCTAAATCATTTTCTTAATAAAGAGCCAGTTTAGTTTTAGAAACCTGGAGTCCTCTCATGTTATTACCTAACACGCAGTACATGAATAATACATGTGCTTTGCACAAGGGCTGTCAGAAATGCAGTTCCTGAACACCAGGGACTGCTCCTTCTGTGTGCCACCTGGGCATACATTGCCACAATGGGCGCAGGAGGAGGGGTACATGGCTCCAACCTTCCCTCTGCACCAGTGGAACTGTCATGCTAGTGGGAGTATATTGAAGGAGAGGAGTGGGCACACCCAGCATAAGCCAAGGTTTCATAGGTATGACAGAGCGCTGTGTAATGAACATATATACCACTCTGAATCCATAAGAATTTCAGCCAACAAATAATTTAGAGGCTTTTGTAATGGTCTAACTAGGTAATTAATGAATACTGAGCTGGAGAATGTTCAGAAAGTTCGGGCAGCCCATGCCACCGTGTCTAGCATGTTGATGCCAATCCCTGGAGTAAAATAGTTTACATTCCTCCAAGAGGAAGCCTGTTCAGTATCAAGGTACCTTTAAAAATTAGCTGACAGAGTATAATTTATTTTAAAAAGGGGGCCTAGCAGCAAATCTAAACAGAACACTAATCATTCTGAGCACAGTAGGATCATATTTACTGTAAGTAGGTACTTATTAAAAGCGATTAAATTATAGAATGGATGTAGCATGAAGTGCTCACTTCAACTGTTAGAATGGCAAATGTTTAGGTAATATAAAAGCGTTGCCTAACTCGGGTCTTGTCCTTCTTAAGTTTTTCTTATACACATTTTACCTGATACCACCATACATTTTTATATCTTCATATGAAGTGAAGGTTAATAAATTACAAAATTCATATCCTTCCATAGTTTAGTTAGCAAAACATTATTAAGAAATGAAGTATTTAGAATTAGAATACCTATCTATCTATCTAATCTATATCTATATTAAGACACAACTTTTGTTCAGAGCTTATTGAATAATAAAGAAACAATTTAGGAAGAAAAACATTGTTGTTTGTGAGTTCATGTTATTTGTTGTTCATAGGTATTCAGACAGCTACTAGGTATTTGTGAAAATGTTTGAGAACCCCAAAAGCTTCATGGATGTTAGTAGAAATGATTATTCTTTGGAATCTATATCTGATGTGTATTATTCATTTTGTTATTTTCCCTTAAAAGTTTCAGCCATCCAATCAGGAAGCAGAAATCATACCAAGTGATTTACGTCATCAGTCACACATCTCTATTAACTGTTAGCACATACAAAATAGCTGAAGTGAAAAATGTGTGGACAATCTATAGGCTTAAAATTTAGTCACATGAAATATTCAGTGACTTCTTACCATTAATGAAATATGTGAAGAAATCAGAATTAGTTCATGAACAGAAAAAGGATTAGGTATGAACCAAATATTATTCATGGTTACTTCCTAAATCAGCATTTCTCATATGTTTTCTGCAAAAATACTTCAAGTTTGAATTTAAGTGCCCCAAAGAACAAGTTAAACCACCATGTAAAGAGCTGCTGATGAGACAAAGAATAAAGACTCGTTGATTTTAAGTGTCTATTACTGCTGTTACCAAGGAAACCATAAAATACAAAGGCGTGAAGTCTCACTTCACATTGGTGATGCACCAATGACTTCTGACATGAGTATTAAATACATACTTTTTGGAACTATACTATATTGATTAAGAAATATTTTCTCATAGAAATGACAGACAATTCTGCTCTTAAAATTAGTTATTCAAAGCTAAATTCCTAAATATATAATCCATCTGAAATTCATATTATGGCATTTGGACATCCAGAAGGAAATCATTATGAATTTATTGGACTGAAAAGCCATAAATATATATATAGCAGCTGGGGCATACTATACTTGTGAGAACCACATCATCTGCAAGATTAAGGTTACATTTAATTCATCTGAACATAATTAAGCAGAGTACTTCAAACCTTCCATTTTAGATTGGGTTTTACTTTTCTTCAATAAACCATTATCTCAAATTATCTCAATTGGTAACAAAGTAGACAAATTAAGCCACCTGTTGATTCAGACTATACTTGACAAAAATTAATATTACTCACTTTCACTGAACTTTCAGGGGAAAAACAGGAATCAGATACTGACAATTTAGTCAAAAATACATTTTTTAAAAAAATGTGCAGGATTTTGTCAGACTGTCTAATAATGATGTGAAATAATGCAAGTTTGCTATTTCTGGCTGACATACACTTCAGAAAAGGGTGGGGTTTTCCCCAACTAAATGGCAATCTATTTATCAAAGATGCTGTAGGCAGCATAGCAGGCCATTGGCCCTTTCCTACAGAAATGAACACCAAGTAAGATTGGCTAGGCGGGGTTCTCCATAGTTTAGTATTAGCATTTAAACACTGCAGCTTCTGAGGTCCTCCTATCACTAGATTTATATGGAATCTGGCCAAGTTGCGGTGACTGTTACATGTGCCTTAGCTATGAAGAGGCTGTTTTACTGTATAATTTCACATTTAGTCTGGCAGCCAGGTTCAAGGGGGAATATGGGATAAAATATGGTTTTAAGCCACAGCCCCTGGGGGGGCAGGAGGGAGGCAGTACAGAAGGGCACCACCCCAGTGGGAATGATGGAGGCATGATTTTAATGCTTCCTGAAGTGCAGTGGTGTGTGGCCCGGGCCGCAGCCTTTCAAAGGTCACTTGGGCCAGCTGTGTGTGCTGAGGTCAGAGCTGTGGTCTTGGCCTCTCTCTCTCTCTCTCTCCCCCTGCCCACGTTGGGGTATCTACTACCTCCAAGGATACTGGACTCATGGGCTTCTTGTGCACTGGCAGCTCAAGACCATAACTGTGCTCTCATGCTGCAAGAAGCCTTCCCATGTTTCTCTCCCCATTATGCTGGGCACAACATGGCCCATAGTTTGGCTACAGTGAGAGCCTGGTTTAGAGTGTGTTTTCACAGATAGTCTGGCAAAGTTAATGCTGCTTTGATTGATGTGATTTTAAATGTCATTTCCTCAGCTAGTCACAGTGCACAGGCAATACAAATGAACAGTCCTTCTGAGTGCACTGGTGGGATCCTGGTGGGAAACCTGCTGACTTATCTGCTGCTACACCTACAATAGCTATTGTGCTATCAGCCTCAAATTCACTAATTTTTTTTCAAATCAGTTCAAAATTGTGGTTTGAGGTCACACATCATTTTGGCTGGTGGATGCAAGATCCAGTACAAGTTCCCTTATTATTTCTGATGAAAGAACCAGAGTGCATGCATCCCAGGCCAGTTCACTCCCCACTTGATTGGATGTACATCTGGGTGGGCATGAGTATGTGTGTGTGTCTGATAAATTATAGAGCTATGTGCGACTGTGCGTTACTCTATCTGTCCCTTTATTCACGCCACAAACCAAAATTACCAACAATGACTGCCAAGGAACTTTTGTTTCATATTTCAAATATGTGAAATTTCAAAATGATGAAATTTGACTTTGGAATTGAATTTTCAAGCTGATCTTTGGAAAATATATATATTTGAAATATTGAGGGTCCATACAGAACAGCTTCATAAACCAGTGCTTGACGTATCCTAAGTATAAATCATTCTGTTAGATCAGATATCAGATAGCATATATGGAGTGGTCACCTAAAAGTGTTATTGCTCCAGAGTGGAGGTTAATAATCCATGGGAAATTAGATTGAATTTCATTGAGTTCCTATAAAAGAAAGCCCCCATACCTCCATGAAGCAACATTTTTGGTGACCACTGTATGGGGAGATTTTGGCAAACCAGTAAAGTGCCTGAAATCACTATTGCTTATTGCTAAAAGCAGCCATGTCAGCAGGCCATAAATTGGCTATGCAGCAGCCTCAACTTAACCAAGGCAGGAGGGGAGGGGGTTTTGGGTGTCACCAAAATGGCTGATTGGCCCCGTGTTTAAAAGAGAACTGGCTAAATTCATGGTGGTTAAGTCCATTAATGGCTATTAGCCATGATGGGTAAGGAATGCTGTACCTAGCCTCCGTTTGTCAGAGGGTGGAGATGGATGGCAGGAGAGAGATCACTTGATCATTGCCTGTTAGGTCCACTCCCTCTGGGGCACCTGACATTGGCCACTGTCGGTAGACAGGATACTGGGCTAGATGAACCTTTGGTCTGACCCTGTACGGCTGTTCTTATGTACTTATGTTCTTCCTGGTAAGAATTGTGTTGAAATTGCTGATACATGCATTTTAGAAGAACAGGAAGCTTGCCCATGTGCCCTCAGGAATGTGTCTGTCAGGGCCTCAAGGCGTGCAAACTATGAAAAAAACCACACCTGATTAATCAATAATCAGAAGGAAACCTCTTGCTTGACCTTTGAAACTGCTTGCTTAACAAGTTTTCTTTAAGTGACATGTCATTGTATTACTAATGTATAAATAAGGGGGGGAAAGGATGCATCTTGTGGTCCCCACCGGCAGATGGAAGATTTGGCCACTGGAAGGCTGCCGCTGTGCCACTCAAGAGCCACATTCAGCTTCGGTAATTATCAAGTGCTGGGGGTGTTTTACTAACCTGTTCCAGACGTGTGTAAGTGCTTGAGACTAAGTAAAGTTTAGCTTTAAGTGAAAGTACTCGTGTTACGCTGTTTGTGCCAGCCATCTATTGGTCGGACGGCCATGTCTCCCTTGATTTATTTCCTGACACCACCTCGCACAGAGTAAAAGTTACCAAGAGCTTTGGGTTGAAAGAACCCCAGTAACAACCACTACAAGCCTTAAATTGATAATATTGTCTATGCTTATTTTTGCAAATACTTGTTATTGGTGGAATGCAGAGGTACATTCCAAAGAAATATCTAAGCGGGTAAACATGCTTTTCTTTGCTTGCATAATCAATTATTTGTGGGCCAGTTGGTTCATTTTTATTATTAAACACTTAAGCTAGCAGAGCAGGCTATACTTGACAAGCTATGACTTCTATTGATCTCATATTTGCATGGATATATATTTTACATTACAAGCAGTCTATCAACATTATTTAAGGTGTCAAAACATAATATTGCATTTCTAGGGCATTTTATCATTTAACTTGGATGAAAAGACAAATATATAGTACAGTAATGGTGAACTGGAATGTTTAAAAATATTTACTACTCAGTACAAAAAGCTACGTTAATACTTCTCAATATTTGAGAATTTAAATGCACTTCAGTCAGGATGTTACCTGGGGTTCTTTCAACCCAAAGCTCTTGCTAACTTTTATTCTGTGCGAGGTGGTGTCAGGAAATAAATCGGGACACACGGCCGTCCGTCCGATAGATGGCTGGCACAAACAGGACAACACAAGAGTGCTTTCACTGAAAGCTAAACTTTACTTAGTCCCAAGCACTTACACACGTCCGCAACAAGTTAGTAAAACACTCCCAATCCTTGATAATGACCAAAGCTGAGTGTGGCTCTCGAGTGACACATTGGCAGGCTTCTGGTGGCCAAATCTTCCGTCTGCCGTTGGGGACTGCAAGATGTATCCAGAGAGAGAGTCCAAAAAGAGTCCAACTATCTAAAGCTTTTTCCCCCTTATTTATACATTAGTAATAGAATGACATGTCCCTTAAAGAAAACTTGTTAATTAAGCAGTTTCAATGGTCAAGCAAGAGGTTCCTTCTGATTATTGATTAACCAGGTGTGGGTTTTTCCAGAGTTTGCAGCCTTGAGACCCCAATAGACATTCCTGGGGCACATCCTGCTCTTTTAAAAGGCATGTATCAGTAACTTCAATACAATTCTTATCAGGAAGGACGCGGGATCAAGCTGCCCTTTCTGTGGCACCCCAAACCCCCCTCACCTCCTGCCTTGGTCAAGCTGCATGGCCACTTTACAACCTGCTGACTAGGTTGCTTTTAGCAATAAGCCATAGTGGTTTCAGGCACTTTATTGGTTTGCCAAAATCTCCCCATACAAGGAGATACTAAGTTGTGGTTCCATAGTAACCACTGCTACCACTCGTAGAATTTAAGAGTATGCCTAAAAATACTGATTGTCCAAAACTGCATTCTCATTGCTAGATTGGTCCTGTTTGATATCAGAGCCATGCATCAATTCCCAGTGATACACATGTGGGAACTAAATTAAATACTCTCAAAAATATCTAGACTGGTTATCCTCAATGACTGAGGGGCAATGTTAACAGAGAGGAAAAAGGCACCAGATGGGATAAGAGGTGAAGAGAAAGATAAGGGAGGAGGGAGTGAAGGGCTGAAGGTAAAAATGACAGTTTAAACTGCTTCCTCTCCCAAAGCGCAACCTGACCTTTTAGCAGGACTTTGTGGCCCTTTCAGCCACTTCCAGCTCACTTCCTAATGTAAAAACCATGCTGCGAGCTTGTTTGATATTCCAAATTACATTCAATAAAAGAAAGTGAGTTGAAGGCAGCTCTTATGCCATAAACCTCTACTGAAAGGGCAGCTAGGTTTCTCAGAGATATGAAGGGCAATCAAGGTTATAAATATTTTCTAAAAAGGTGAGAAAGCTTTAGGGAAAACAAAAACAAAACCGTAAACATAATAATATTAGTTGAGAAAATGTGTATAGAACTTTGAACCTTCTCTAAGCCTCTTAGCAAGAGCTACTTTTCACAGTGGAAGGATATATTGCTCAATACTTCCCAGACTGCCTTTTAAAAAAGTTGTTTTAAAATAAAAATTAATACGCCATGCTCTAATAGAAATAAGACATCGCAGGGTATACATTAGTAAGCTACTGGTACATACCTGGAGCTCATTGTGATTCACAGCTGAGTGTCTTAAAATCCCAAGAACTGCACCAGTAGTTTAGCAATGCACATGCTGGAGTTGCTCTATGACTATGTATGTTGTTGTATTCTGTTTTATGGAGGCCCCCCACCACCACACACACACACACACACACTATGAAGTCATTTCATAGTTGCTGAACTATGGCCCAAGTTTCTGAAATATGGCCAAATCCTCTGTCCTTCACTAACTCAAATAGCCTTCATCCCATACCTGTCACAGCATGGCTCTGCAGCCAATTAAAGGAGGCTTCTTCAGTTCATTGGCTCATCCACGGAGGAAGGACAGGAATTAATGGCTCCCCTCATTTCTTCCTTGGCCTGTCCATGCTCTATTCCCTTCTGCCCAATAACACCCAAATAGCTCACTGAGATCTGAATTTGGCTCTAAGATACTTGCTACACTACAGAAATTACCAGTTGCTGACAATGGTTGTTAGCAACACATTCCCACCCCCAGATTGCCTCAACTGCTGCTCCATTTACAACCACTAACAGAGTGGACACAGTCAGCAATGAGTCACTTTTCTTGCAAATGTTAGTGGTTTTAGAGCCTCTGTTCTGATAATGTTCTTTAACAGGTATGGGGAAAAGAACTGTGAACTGAGGGTTTGGCAGGTTAAAAGCCTTTCAGTTCACCTTTTGCATATATTGTTAAACTCCACAGAAAGGTGTAATAAATAATGTTCTGAATGTGACTTTCAGATTGTAAGTTTGATAATAAAATAGGATGTGATCCTGAGATTTTATTTCCAAGAGGCCTATTGCTTTCATATTTCAAAGTTCCAAAGTCCTTATGTGTCTGATTAGGATGTCCATTTCTGCTGATCAGAGGTAAGTGAGGTATGTAACGTGATATCCCCGAGGAATATATGACAAGTACACAGAAGTGACAGCTACAAATGAGATGATTGAGTTCAAATATTAAAACAGAAGAAGCTATTTTATAGTTCTGGTTCCATCTACATGCATGGGCAAAGTTGAGAGTGGGGCTTGGGGAGGATGATGGATATTATAAGATTGCACCATAGCATCTTCTTTTAGGATCAACTCTGAGCCCTGGAGCCATGGAGAGAAGAAATCACATGCTGGATCCTGCCCATGAAAGTAAAACGAATGGAATTTTTTTAATCTCAGATTTGGTTTTAACATCATAGATTTTATTTTTTGTTTTAATGATATCTGATATCTTTTGGTTTCTTTTTGTGAGCAGTGCTGTCTTCTGAATCTGAGGCACAGGATGGAAATGAATGCTATTGTGGTAGTAACACTGTCATGATGAATTGCACAGTAATAATCCTGCTCACTGTCATTAACATTTGTACATAGCCTTTATGGCATATATTAATTTTATATGTTATGAAGTATATTAACAGCTTGTTTATGGGCCACTTCATAAACAGGAAAAGGCTAATCTCTAATATTGCACCATCAATCTTTACCAAAAACGGAGAAATCTATGGACATGTAATCACAAGCATAACAATAAAACTTAAGCCCTCTCTTTCCATTAAACATTTCATTATTCTATCATTTGATGTACTATCCAAGACACTGTGACACTCTAACAAATATCTTTGATATAGTTGATTATGGAGCTTACTGAAATATATGAGTAAAAGTACTATATTTGCTGGTTCAACATCTGCAATATCTAGAAACAGCAGGAACAAAAGTTTTCTTTCATGTCCCGAGACATGAACAATACTACCGTAAAACATTGAATGGTGTGTTTCATGTGGAATGTTTGTATTAAACAGAAAAATTGCTGGTTTAGATGTAATATGGCTTATAGAATTACTGTTGTGACATTGTGCAGTCTATATGGTTTTATAAAAACATAATAAGAAGTGACTATAATGTAACTGGAATAGTTTTATAAAAATATGATAATAAGTGAATATAATGTAACTGGAATATGCTTCATGCAAAAGGTCTCTTGTAAGGTATCATTACAAAGCTTATAATCTACTGAGTGTGATCATCCTATTTGTATAAATGTACCACTCTTGTATCTAAAACTAGAAATATGAAATATAACTCTGAGGGCCTATTGTAATTATGCAAAGTATGGGCCATTAATAGTGGTTTGGAATCTTGATGACTCCCATTAACCAGGACCATTGTCTGCAGATAGCTGTGTTTACCTGTTAGTCTTCCTGTATATGTGCGTGCTGGCAAGTGGGCAATGAAGTCTTGCAGTGACATGTGATCATGTCACCTGACCTGGAATCCATCTTTAACCTGGTGCTTTTCCAGTGGGGGGGCAGTGGAAACCCAGAGGGACAAAGGGTTCCCGCCTTATGCAAAAGATATATAAAGGGGTGGAAGAGAACAAGGGAGAGAGGAGCCATCATGAAGAATCCCCTAGCTATCACCTGAGCTGCAACAAGAGCTGTACCAGGGGAAAGAATTGTGCCCAGGCCTGGAAGGTGTCCAGTCTGAGAAAAAGCTTACTGAAGCATCTCTGAGGGTGAGATTATCTGTATTCAGTTTGATTAGACATAGATTTGCGCATTTTATTTTATTTTGCTTGGTGACTTACTTTGTTCTGTCTGTTACTACTTGGAACCACTTAAATCCTATTTTCTGTATTTAATAAAATCACTTTTTCCCTTATTAATTAACTCAGAGAATGTATTAATACCTGGAGAGCAAACAATTGTGCATATCTCTCTATCAGTGTTATAGAGGGCGAACAATTTATGAGTTTGCTCTGCATAAGCTTTATGCAGGGTAAAACAGATTTATTTGGGTTTAGACCCCATTGGGAGTTGGGCATCTGAGTCTAAAGACAAGCACACTTCCGTGAGCTGTTTTCAGGTAAACTTGCAGCTTTGGGGCAAGTGACTCAGACCCTGGGTCTGTGTCGGAGCAGACGGGAGTGTCTGGCTCAGCAAGACAGGGTGCTGGAGTCCTGAGCTGGCAGGGAAAACAGAAGCAGGGGTAGTCTTTGCACATCAGGTGGCAGCTCCCAAGGGGGTTTCTGTCATCCAACCCGTCACAACTGTTACTTCTCTCATCAACACCACTGCATTTTTCATGGGCCGATTCTGATATCCTTCCTGACCTTACTCCAATCATTTCAATGGGATTACCCCTATACTAAAATACTATCCAAGGTGAGTAAGCCCTAAATTATCTTATAACTGTGGTTAATATCTCCCGCTTTTCACTGTAATTGAGGGGTTACCAAATGGCCTTGGGAATCTGTCTCACTGCCACTCCAAAAGAATAAGGGTCTTTCTGAAATGCAAAAAATAAGTGAGAACAACTCAATTAACTCTTGATCTTGGAAAGCTACCAAATATATGTCAAATAACCACTTAATTGGGTATCACAGACAGATTATTTCTCCTGATTTTCTTTAAGAACTTTCTACACCTCGTATACCTGCACCAAAGCCAGTTCAATCTGTTGGTCAGTTCAAATCCTTCAAATTCCAGTATTCAATCATATCAAATTCCATAAAAGCTGCTAAATAAGGGATAGAGGAATGGGACAGAAATGATGAGGTGACCCAAAGCTCACCACAAACTTGTATGAAATCCAAACATTCACAATAATCCAAGCACCAATCTCACTCATATCATATGGCTTTACATGGGGCTAAAAGGATAGCAGAGAAAATATTTTTATATTTTTCTTTTCTTTTTAAATTATCATTTTATCTGCTGTAATTCAAAACACACATCAAAGCACTGGAGTATTTAGGATGATATGCAGTGTTAAATCTTGCCATAATAAACTGAGTAATAGTCATTTAAGAGGAGATAAAGCAGGTCTTTAAAGAAAAATCAGCATGTAAAGAAAATATAGTTTTAATAGTCAAAGGTTTGCCCTCTGGAGAGACATTTTTTTTCTCTTTTCCATCAGCAGTTGGTTTTCTTCTGTATAATAAATAATAAAGAGAGCACAGTAGACATCAGTTTGCCAGCCTTCAACAGGTGTTATGGCACAAATGCCTAACAGTTGTTCTTTTTTTAGTGTGGGACACAGCTGCTAATATTTGCTTCCCCTTTCCCACCATGCTCCACTATTTGAACCCACAAGAATAAGTCCCTTAGTCCCAACCACCTGCTCTTGAGTTTCAGGGTTAGCATCTTACAGCTGTCTCTTCCCACCAGTCTCTAGCTAGACAGGCTCATGGGAACTAATATGGGAAAGGAAGATTAGAAAGTACCAATTAAATGAAAACAAAAAATGTTATGAAAAATAAGTTTTATAATAAGAGAGTTTGGAGAATAAAGACTGTTGTGTCTTCACAGTATGCATATGTGTAGCATCCTGGAACTCTTTGCAGAGTGTCACTGGGATGCAAAACATATTATATTCATACAGTGAGGCACTGTAATCAACTCGGACCAACTGTTTGAATAGGAAATAATTACTAGAGGTGGGATTGGTCCCTTTTTTTTTTTTTTTTAGCTGCCCCAAAGTTCAACCTCTTTCAGGGGTGGAGCAAAGCGCAGTGGCCTGTGATAGTTTTTCCATCTCAAAGTTATTCATACAAATCAGAAGTCTTGGCTCTTGTCAATTTCAGCAAAGGCAAAAGTAATAAAATGTGAGCATTGTGATCAATGCATATGGCTCTAAGGTAGAGAAACTGATGGAGTGTACATGGAGAACGGATTATTAAAAAAGGATCAGAAAAGATAACTCTGAGTCGTACTGTTCTTTCCAAAATGGCAGGAATATCAGATTTTCTAGATCCTTGTTCCAGAAACTAGAATAATAACAACTTGTTATTCTTACATGGGCTGTGTCAGCCTCTAACTTTTATAGTAAACATAATTTGTTTTATAACAATATAATTTGTTCTATAACAATGTACCAATAATATATTTCCTTCTTATACTGCATATAATACTCCTCCACTTGAGAATTAAATGATTAAAAACTGCTGTTTGGTACCCCATACTAATTATAGATTTTCCTACATATGCAAGAATGCAGGAGAAAATATGGCTAAATATTTATTATATTTTTATTACTTCATAAATATAAAGCTAATGGAAAATAAATTGTAGACATGCACAGAATTCTCACGCAAACTGTAAAACTCTTTTTCACTTACAGCTCCCTGCAGAAATGCTAGTTTTTTTTATGCTATTCTAATTTTAACCTGTCTGATTGGAAAGAGAAACAGAGTTTAGTTTAACTGTCCTGGAAAATCTCCCACACAATGCACACTTGGGTCCAAACAAGATCAGTTACATCCCAATCTTTATCTCCTTGAAATCAATGCCTAAACTTCCATTGTCTGTAGTGGCAGCAGGATGTTTTTTGTTTTTGATTTTTGCAAATATATTCCAAAAGACTGTTAGATAAAGAAATTAGATTTCTTTTTTGCTTACATTTTTACTTCAGGAAATCATTTCCATCCTTAAATGTCTCGTGTATGAAAGAATATGCATGAGCTTTTTTATTCAAATGCCTGTGAATAAAATAAACACCAACTTGACTAATTCCCATACTAACTTTGTAAATAAATATTGGCCCAGATGAGTAAATCATATGAAGACCAATTAGAAAAGTAAAAACAACAGGTGAATAGTCATCCAGGCTGCCAAAAACAAAGAAAACCACTCTCTCTTATTTACTTATCCTTTATTGCTCTATATTTTTCATCCAGATACTGTACTTTCTTCATTTTGCTCATTTTATGAATACTTAACCATGTGAAATATTTGTTCATTTCAAGAGGAATTCCCCTGGGTTTCAAAAAGAACGAAAAAACAATTTCTGAGCTTAATTGGGGAGACTTGGAACCTCTGTACTTGCTCAATCAATTTTATCACAGCAAAAAGCATTTTAACGATTCCTTTGTCTACATAATCACTAGCAACACAGCAGAAAAATTCCATTCCTACTAAAGTAAACTTAGCAGAGCAGGACAATCAGCTTGATGTCACACTTAAAAATGTTTTAAAAATAGGTCCTTTAAATGCTTTTAAAAATGTAAATTAAGCTTTAATCACCATAGCAATGAAGTTCAATATTCCCAGTGGGTAAATCAATTTCAAGTGTTATACTGACTTCTGGTATGAATTCTTAAAGCATTACTCTGTAGGCTTCCCCAGAGTTATAATACTTGCTGTGGAGCCCATTAGATTCAGTGAAATGGTCATAGCAGCTGAATACATAGCTCTTAGCCCCAAGGGTGTATCTACATACAATGCACATCAAATGCTCTATACACCTACATTATTAATTATTAAGTGCTATTGGTGTGCACAGTGCCAGAGAGAATGTAGAAGGTACTTTCCCTACCCAAAGGAAATTACAGGAAGAAGTAGAATTAAAGAGTAGGAGATTTCTGAATGAACAAGGAGCTGGAGGGAATTTCAACTTCCAAGCATTGGGGCTGTGTGGAAAAAGTCTGGAGGATAGGATGGGGGAAGGAAACAAAAGAGGCATTAAGCCAGGTAGCTTGGAAAATGTGCTGTCATCTTAAAGAACTGTAGAAGAGATGAGAGCTGAAATGGGAAAAAGAAGAATTTTTATGGGCCTTGAAAGTGAGGACAAGGAACTAGAATTTTCATGCAAAAGGCTAATGCAAGCCAGGGAATGGCTTTAAAAGAGGGATGAATTCAGATTTTGACAGCAGCATTTTGGATGAGTTGAAAAAGAGCAAGTTGGGAAGCAGAGGAGTATTACTAGAAGTGTGGTATCCGGTACACATGTGGGAATAATTTTGGTAAGAGAAGACAGAGACCTTAAGTTGTACTGCAACTAATCATTGATCTTAGATTCTGAGTAGCGTAATCCAACAGGTATTTCCGGTATTACAATTAGAACTATTATTGGCAGGGAGCATTCATTACATGAGGTGCTTGATTCTGGTTTCACAACAGAATCAGGTTCTACTCTATGTACACAGACTATTACAGTACAACAGGTAATCAAAATTAAATCATACTTGTTGGCTTCCTTCTGCTGAAAGAAAGACACATATATAGATACTCATTGAAATGGAAGAAATGCCTAATACCAGTAATGTCCTTTTTCAAGAAGCTACCAAGCTGTCTGGATCAGAGGTGTGTTCACCTGAATATTCCAATAGCCAGCTCAAGAGTGAAAGTTAGAAATGTATGAGTGTGCATGGCAGAAACTGATGGAGAAAAGAAGACACAAAATGGTTTCAGATGACCTATATATGGTACCATTATGGTATAATGTTGAATAATGTGTGACAAATGGGTTTTGGGGTCAGCATGACAAATCTATCCACCAAAATGAAAATCTGGTAGCCTCAGAGAATTGGGCTTTTGGTGTATATGTATAATGTGTGTAAGTATATAGAACAGTTGTAAACTTGATTTGAATAAATTTCCAGCTTCTGGAAATGAATACAGTGAACTTTTATGCTTTAAAATGAATGGTAATTAATAACTTTTCAACCAAAATTGAATATAAAACTTGTATGGCTTCCAAATGATGTGCCAAAATTGACCTTTACTTTTGTCCTGGGGCTTCTAAAGCTAAATAACACTCAGAATGATTGGCATCCTATCATTATTTGTAAATACTTGTATAAGTGGTTCTTTAAAAAGTGCTAGCATCTACAAGAAGCATACAGAACAATACTGTAGTCTAATGTATATAAGTTTTGTCTAGGTCAGTTGTTTTAAATATACTTTAAAAATCACTCTTTTTTCTTTAGTGTCTTTGATTGACTGCCTGGCTCTCTTTAGAACTGCAGATGAATACAGAAGTCACTAAGGGCTTCACTGGGAAAATAGCTTCAAGTGAGATTTGAGTTTTCAAATATACAAAGAAAATAAAATATTCTTGACTATTTCAAAAATGCTGTTTTCAAGTTGCACAGCTAGTCCTCCTGCTAGTTTATAGCTCACTGACTCCTGATGAACTGCTTATAAAGGGAATCTCATTATATAAATCTGCATATATACAGCTGTAGATCTCAATTCAGAGTACAGAACTTCTGTCATGACATCTGTGTATTCTTTACAAAAAGATAATTTAAACAAATGGCAAAATACAGACTGTCCTTGTAATGAAAAAGCTTTCACACCAACTACATACACAACAGAAGCACCAAAAAGATGACAGGTATTTAGTGCACTCAGAGGAGGAGTGCACCCTAGCAACAAGCTAGAATCCTTAGTCAGGTTCTTTGAATATTAGCCAGATCCCGAATAAGTAATGTGTGATGTAGCATGTTGACATTTCATTTTAACTTTGTCTTAATCAAGAGGTTTTTTTAAACAAATCAGCTATTACAACTTAGTACATAAGGCAGATCCTCAGCTGGTATTAATTGTCATAGCTCCATGGATTTAAATGCCACATAATGTAAGATTGCTTGCTGCAAGAAAATGGACATATACACCAAAAATAGAAAAATAGATATAGTCAGGGGTTCTCAAACTTAAGTTATAGGCATATCTTAATAGAGAAGTAATGTCATAGACCACCTCTCTTTCTGTTCATGGTTGTGCAGATCACTTCTTATTCCATTAGTGATCATCTGTGTGGGAACCACAACAATTGCTTATATGGGAAGTAATATTAGGAATGTATTTTTAACTCTTTTAATGTAATTTGCCAGCTGATAGTCAGGAGAAGAGCCAGCAACATGTGGCAAGCCAGCTTCCTGGGTCTCCAATGGTCACTAGACCATAAACTTAGAACTGTTACCTAAACTCAGTACATAGAAGCAAAGGGAATACTGCATACACTATAACAGTGGCCACTGGTTGCAAGAAAAAAACCTGTAGACTTTAATGGTGACCTTTGCCTTCATGGACAGGTGTTTTTACTGTACCTCATGCAGATGCTCAAATGATCAAATCTGCCACATTTATTTTGAGGAAGGATCTCTTGAAAAGGTATTGCTGTTAGTCAGACTTCTTTTCAGTCATTGTCAGAAGATTATAAATGGATAAACAATGCTATAAAATGGATGATCATTTTTAGGTCCTCCTCCCCCCAAAAAAGATAGTGTGACACGGGCTCAGTGGTGCCATTGGGCACCTAATTCGTCACTCTCATGGTATTTGTCCATGAAGGGTAGCATATGAGGACTCTACTGAAAGCTTGTAACTGATCGTTACTCATAATCATTGTGAGATGTGTGTATGGGTAATACCTGAGGAATAATGTAACTATATTGAAAATTATGCCTTATGGTCTTGTAGTGAAAGTGAATCACCAAGGAATTGTATGTCTTGGGGATGGTCCATTCAAACGGGAGGGAGCTGTCGTCCTTCCCTGGCTAGCTTATTATGCAATGTACTGCTCAGTTGTCTATCTTTGTAACAATCCATAAAAGTCAATGGAAAACTATCAAGGTTAAACTATAAACATCTAAAGCACTTGGAGGTAAAAAAGGAATGGTATGACAGTGAGGGGCTTGCCCTGGCTGTGAATAAAGACAAAAGAGTGACTCAGTATATCACAGGGTGAAGGCACTCTGAATCCATTCACCGAGGAGACATCTTGCTAAGTGGGGGTGTTTCATAAAGGCTTGGATCCTAGTTCCTGGGAAGACAGTCTGCAACCGACTGAATTTTTGGGGCGGGGGCGGGGGGAACCTGCTAACTTACATAGGAAAGGTAACTATTAATAAGTGTAGGCTCTAGTTTGCTTTTATGATTTTGTTTTGTATTGTAACAATTTGTTTCCATCACTCTCCCTTGTTTCTACTAGAACCTCTTATCTTTCTTGAATAAACCTTCTTCTGTTTTAATAAAATATAAGTGCTGTGTATTACACAGGAGCAGAGAATTAAGGTAAAACTGGTAAACTGGCATGCACTGGAAGCAGAGGATCTGGTATTTCTGTATGTAGCCAGGGGCTGAATATCACAGAGGAACACTTCAAAGAGACCCGGGGAATGGGGTTCACCTCTTGTTAACCTGCAAGGCAAAGAAAGGACTGGCACAGCCGATAGGAAAGTGCGTGAGTGGCTGGCAGGATGGCAGTGTAAGGGAACTTACTACAGGCCAAACTCCCTTTTACTAAAGGCAGGAAGTAAAGTGATTCCCAGTCCTTGGTACCCGAGAACTATAACAAACAGCAAGTGACTTATTGTCACTGTCCACTGGAATAAGATACCTCTTGTTTTATTGGCCTAGAGAGCAGCAAATGACTCCCAGGACTGCAGGACCCGCAAGTCCCTGTGTGCATATACCTGAGACCAGATTATGTAATGCCCAAATGTCAAAGTATCTGAGAATTTATTCAATGCCTACTTTATTTATTTAGTCCCAGGGTATGCAATCCATTCCCTTGATAGCTGCCAAATGAATTTAAAATACTGTGTGGTGTTACACTGCATTGTCTCTAGTTTTAATATAGTGGGTTTTATTCAACAGTTTGGGAAATTTTGCCAAATGTTATTTGGCTTTTTTATTAGTAATAATAATTATTTGAACATTTATCTAATGAAGGAGAGGGTGAGCTAATGGGGCTGACTGAGATGGAGGATGCACTGGAAGCTGATCAGACAATGGACTGGAGAATTGATTGGGGGGCAGGTCTGTGAAGAGAATTTATTTAGGGGCCTAGGATACGGAAGATTGATTGAGGCAGAGAAATGTTCAGGGACCAGAAAATTGATTGGTAAACCAGGGAGAAGGCACAGGATGGATTGCTGGCAGAGAATTGATTGAAGTGTGTGTGTCGAACTGGGGGAAGCAGAGAATGGAACAAAGGAGAGGATGGATGGATTGTTGGATCTATGAGTTGCTGAGAATGGATTGGGCAGAGGTTGAACTGATGGCACTAGGGGAGAATGGGAAAAAATGGGGGAGAGGGCAAGGTAGATACTGGAGCCCTAAGGACAGATGACATAAGAAAAACTATTAAGCAAATTTTAGAGAGAAAATAGAATATTGGGAGAGAGTGAGGATCCAGTACCCATTTGAACTAGAGCAGAGATTGTCTTACCTTTTAGGCATCTTAACAGGATTTGAAAATGTTCACATTTCCTCTGATCTCTGGATAAACAGAGGGAACAGTCTGACCAGCTGTTCTACTTCATATTTTAGAGTGTTAAAACAAAGGAATTAAGGTTCACTTGAACTTTGAAAATGATGAATAGCTGTAGAATGCAGCTGGCAAACATGACACAAAGGTTAAATTCAAGTTCACCCCAGAAGTTGTTGCATTTCAATGGTGGGTCAAGTAATTCAATCTCTCTCTCTCTCATTACATCCTAAAACATTAAGGTTGCAAAACCAAGCACTCTGGAGTTAGGTAATGCCTGAATTAATTAAGGTAGCCTGTGCCAAACTAACAAGTCTGCAGTTTTTCAGAGGCTTATAACTTGGTCAAATTTGTGTGTGTTTTCACAGGAACAGCAAATGGCACATTCCTGACAACAAGGTGACTGACCCTTCCCCCTATCCTTCCCCCCCCCCCCCCCCAAATTTCAGGTTCTTACTCCAAGGCTTGAGGGTGCTAGAACTGCTCAATGAAACAGTTAAAAAAATTCTTACAACCTGGGCAAAACAATGCATTTTCCCCAAAACTTGTTCTTGGAACTAGCTGAACCATTTTAGCTGAAACTCTCTTTCTCTTTAAAAATCAGTCAGAGACTAACACCGTATGAACTTTTTTTCCGCTCAAATAGCTTAAGTTATAAGCAACTGAAAACAGGGTCTTATAAAGAACAGTGTCAGGCAACTTTAACTATAGGTTTGCTATCTGTACAGCCTATAATTTATATCAAATAATTCCCTATCAATTGATTCTCTCTCTTTGTAAGTACATTTATCCAGATCTATCTATATTTATAACATTCATGATGTTGCTGGTGTGATATAAAGATTTTATCTCATGAATTTGGAATGATTGTATTTCTCATGAGTGGCAAAGCACATACAATAAAATATCGCTACTGCACCAACGCCATAATGTATTCTGTAGATGCAAACATGTGATCTGAAAGCTATTCTAGAAACTTTAAAGGAATTTTAAAAGCATATAGGGTCTCTTTTTGTATGCCTCTGCCTGGCCAAAGGCCATCACATCTTTGAAACCTCTGCTGCTTAAGCCATAGGGCTATTCCAAAAAGGGTTACAGTCTTTTTTTTAACAATTGGAAAAATGTATTTTTCCTCATTGTCCTCACACTCAGAAATGGCTGAACAGGCTCACAAAAATATCACCAGCAGGCAAAGACAAATCATGTCGTATCCACCATCAAAGCAATACTCACTGCTTTTCCATGCTAAATTCCTTTATGTGTTCAATACTCAGTAATTTCTCCCATACGGCCTGATCGAAACAGGGATGAAATGAATTGTACTGAAAATATTATCATACCATTATACCAATGATTCACCTTCATCTGGAATGCTGCTGCAGTACTGGTTATCCTGAGTAAAAGCTGCCAAATTAGAGGGGTTCCAGGAATGTTGGAGGGCACGGAGAAACTCTTATATGAAGAGGAATTGGTAAAAAATTGATTCTTTACCTTAGAAAGGAGATAAGAGGAGTCACGGATAAATATTTATACAATAATGAAATGCATAGAGAAGGTAGTTAAGGAACTTCTGTTTTCCCTGTCTCATAACACAAGAATAAAGGGGGCATTTATTGAAATTGATGGAAACTTTAAAACTGATATAAGGAAATACTATTTCACTTCACATGTAATTAGACTGGGGAACTCATTGCCACCTGATGTTGTTGAGGCAAAGAATTTAGTAAGAGCCAAAGAGAAATTGAATGTCTGTAGAATAAAAGAATATCCAGACTTATAATAATTGATGCAAAAAATAATTTTGGATGCAATAAAAACCTCATGCTTCAGAGGGCTTAAGATCACCTCTAACTATTATGAATTAGAATGTGACCTTCATGGGTGGCAGGTTATGCCCCATTTGCTTACTATATGGTTCTTGCACCTTCCTTTAAAGAATCTGATGCAGACCACTTTCTGAGACAGAATACTGGACTATTTGGACCATGCGTCTGATCCGGTATGAAAATTCCTATGCTCATTCCTATGTTCCAAAATGCAATAAAGTTAGTGGAAAGTCTACCACTGACTTCAATGGACTCTGGTTCAGGCCCTTAATTCTGCATTTCTGATCACAAAGTCATCCCAAAGGAAATTTTCACAAACTGGTTAACAAAACAACAGGCCATGGGCAGCTTTTTAAGACTAGATAGAAAAATCACATATGCTTTCTACGTTTTTTGTTGTCTTAAGTGAAACTTAGGTCTCTCAGCTAGGATGTTTGTTTGCATTTCAGTCAAGTCTGCATAGTTCATGTCACCTGGTCCTTGAGGGAAACATAAGTCTTTCATGACAGCAAATGTCTCTTTTCTGAATAGAGTTAGGGAAATGGCTCATTTCTTGTGACTGCCTTCAGTGCATTGGTGTAAACATATTGCTGCAGCCTTTGTACTTAAACTTCAAAGTCTCAATTTTATCAGCAGAAACTATTAACTTTTCCACACATGACCATTTTTACCATTCTGTTTACTTTCTTCTTCTTTCTTTCTTTTAACCAGACACCTTTTATTTAATGCTGCTTCACTGACTGCTTTGCACTCAAAAGTATCCTATCAAAAGATATCCCACCAATTATTTTCTCATTACTGTATGTCCCCCAAAATCTAATCAGCTATTAGTGCCTTTCCCTTTAGCCACACTGAACAAGATTTTCAAAATTGGGTGCTTATGGATTTAACAGCCCAACCCCATTTAGGCACCTAAATAAGTGGCCTAATTAAAAAAAAAATGCTGTATATCCAGCTTCTCCCATTAATTTCAATGGGAACTCAGTTTTGAAAATCTTGGCCAGCCACTTTAAATGGCTCAAAAAACCAATGAGGAAATAAAGAAATAACAAATCCAGTTAGAGCAGTGAGAGGACTGCTGCTTACTCCATCAGCCCCTGTTCATTCTGACGCCCATTCTCCAACCAGCTCTAACTGCAGCTGCTTCCAACTGATGCCTCTTCCTGAGCTTTGCATCCAGAATGCTGCACGTGATACACCCCCCCACACACACACATAGATGCAGCACCCCCACATAGTCACCACTCCACCATCACCACCTAAAACTCCTTGTACCACAAAACTGGAAATGTATAGGTAGCCAGGTGAGTTTGTAGAACACATGTGCAATTGTCATGCCTATCTTTCTTGGCAAGTAAGACCCTGTCATGTACTTCGTGAGCTGAGCTTTCAGGTTGCCAGTTCATCAACCCCAGTTTGAGTAAATTGCACTGAAATAAGAAATAACTGGATAGCAGTGGTGAAGTCTTCATCCAGGAGTAAGGATCACAGTTTTCTAGTCAGCCAACTGAATTAAATTGGCTGAATTGGCTGGCAAAGCATGTTGGATTTCTTCTGGGTAAAAGGCCTCTGTTTTGGTATAAGCAGTGAATAAGACCTCTTGTTATATCATCATGAAAAATCAAGAATTTAAGAACAAAATTTTTTCATGATGCGTAAAGAAAACTTTTCTTTTGTTTAATCATTTAATATTATTGCTCCGCCCCCCCCCCACCAGATCTAGGGTTTATTTACCACAGGCAAGTAATGATGTAATTGGCACATATATCTTTTCTAATACAATTTTTAATACTATGGCAAAAGTTACATTATCTGAACCTTAGATCCTGCATTTTGGTGTGTCTTTAACAGAGAATGTATTAACAAACAAATAAAACCCAGATTTTTACAAGATTTAATTTCAACATGTCACAAGTCAATTAGTAGTGAGTTTTGAAAAACAGCAATATAAAAACAGTAGAACTGTCAATCACAGTTAACTCACGTAATTAACTCAAAAAATTAATCACGATTAAAAAATTAATTGTGATTAATCGCAGTTTTAATCGCACTGTTAAACAATAGAATACCAATTGAAATTCATTAAATATTTTGGATGTTTTCTATATTTTCATATATATTGTGTTCTGTGTTGTAATTGAATTGAATGTAATTTGCACTGTAAAAATGAAAAATAGTATTTTTCAATTCACCTCATACAAGTACCGTAATGCAATCTCTTTGTCGTGGAAGTGTAACTTACAAAAGTAGATTTTTTTGTTACATAACTTGACTCAGAACCAAAACAATGTAAAACTTCAGAGCCTACAAGTCCACTCAGTCCTACTTCTTGTTTAGCCAATCGCTAAGACAAACAAGTTGGTTTACATTTACAGGAGATAATGCTGCCCTCTTCTTATTTACAATGCCACCAGAAAGTGAAAACAGGCATTTGCATGGCATTTTTGTAGCTGGCATTGCCAGGTATTTACGTGCCAGATATGCTAAACATTAGTATGCCCCTTCATGCTTCGGCCGCCATTCCAGAGGACATGCTTCCATGCTGATGACACTCGTTAAAAATAATAATGCGTTAATTGAATTTGTGACTGAACTCCTTGGGGAAGAATTGTATGTCCCCATCTCTGTTTTACCAGCATTCTGCCACATATTTCATGTTATAGCAGTCTTGGATGATGATCCAGCACATGTTGTTCATTTTAGGAACGCTTTCACTGCAGATCTGACAAAACGCAAAGAAGGTACCAATGTGAGATTTCTAAAGATAGCTACAGCACTTGACCCAAGGTTTGAGAGTCTGAAATGCCTTCCAAAATCTGATCAGGACGAGGCGTGGAGCATGCTTTCAGAAGTCTTAAAAGAGAAACTACTGAACCCGAACCATTAAAAGAAAATCAACTTTCTGCTGGTGGAATCTGACTCAGATAATGAAAATGAACATGCATCAGTCTGCACTGCTTTGGATTGTTATTGAGCAGAACCCATCATCAGCATGGATGCATGTCCCCTGGAATGGTGGTTGAAGCATGAAGGAACATATGAATCTTTAGCACATCTGGCATGTAAATATCTTGCAACACCGGCTACAACAGTGTCATGCCAACGCTTGTTCTCACTTTCAGGTGACATTGTAAACAAGAAGCGGGCAGCATTATCTCCCGTAAATGTAAACAAACTTGTTTGTTTGAGTGATTGGCTGAACAAGAAATAGGACTGAGTGGACTTTTAGGCTCAAATATTTTACATGGTTTTATTTTTGAATGCAGTTTTTTGTTACATAATTCTACATGTGTAAGTTCAACTTTCATGATAAAGAGATTACTCTACAGTACTTGTATTAGGTGAATTGAAATATACTATTTATTTTGTTTTTTACAGTGCAAATACTTGTAATCAAAAATAAATATAAAGGGAGCACTGTACACTTTGTATTCGGCGTTGTAATTAAAATCAATATATATGAAAATGTAGAAAACATCAAAAAATATTTAAATAAATGGTATGCTATTATTGTTTAACAGAGCGATTAATCATGATTAATTTTTTAATTGCGCGTTTAATCGCGATAATTTTTTAAATTGCTTGACAGCCCTAAAAAACAGCTATTTATGATCAGTACTAGCTTTCTAAAAAGGAATTTGGTGCAAAACCAAGACATAGCTGAGACTTGCTGTTCAAACAACAATTAGCTCAGTTGGGTTATTCTGTAATTTTGTTTTTATAATCATTATGGTGCTTTAATATAATTCACAGCTGTATAAATAATATCATTCACAAATAGAACTCTTAATAGAAATAGAATTGAATTTACCTAACAGACTGTGCTAAATTTTCCACTTCTGTTTGCATAAGGAACATGTATGTCTTGGAATATAAAAGCGCCTTTTGTGTTCATGTGATTTTTTTTTTTAAAGGAACCCTATGGGAACCAGGTAATCATTTTACCCAAAATGGTGTATATTTTCAAGCATGACACATGTTACCATGTATGGAAGAAAATCTGCCATATAATTTCTCCAGTTGTCTAAAACTGACAAAGCAGCTGTGGGAGGAAAAATGTAATAGCAGCTTTGTTTTTATTTCTTCCCTTTTTCTTTCATCACCCTCAGAGGAATTCTTTTTAACTGCATCCACAACACAATTTAAAGTGGCACTTTAAAAAAAAATGAAAAATGTTAATACAGGAGAATTGAAGAGATCTAAACACAGAGCTTTAGAATATGAAGATCCTTATGCTGTGGAGGCCTGACAGTAAGGCATGTAACACATTGATAATTTCATGGGTTTCATGGTTAGTAATTCCAGATGGTGTGTTTGTGCTCAGAATGCGCTCGATGTGTAAATCATCTCAGTAAGGATCAACATATATCCAAGTGCATTCTAATTGATTTGTTTGCAGTTATTTATAACAGTTTAATAGACCTTCATTCACAGAAATAGACTCCCTTAAATGGAAACATCTGAATTGGTTGGTTTTTTTTTTTTTTTTTTAAAGGACAGCTACATAATTCTGGTATAATCTGCTTCATGAAACGAAGTCCCTGTTGTAAGCTTGAAACCGTACACATACAGTCCATGGCTTATAGTATCCCTACACAAACGCATGCTCCCTTCTCCCTCCCTAAAAATAGCATTTGGAATTACATGGAGAAATTTGCACAGAAATATGATCTGCATTAACGCCACTGTCTTGGTATCAACTCTGTGAGCCACCATCATTCATCTTAATTAGGGAACCAAAATAAATAAAAAAAAACTTTTACTATTTCCAATTAATGCAGGTCCTAATTTGGATTAAAAATTCAATCTGAACCCATAGCCTGCCTGTGTGAAAGTGTTTTTGTATACCTGCCAGTACCAATATTGTTTCTTTTACTTAGGAAAGAGCAGGTCCATGACTGAGACAGGAATAATTTGGATAGACCATGTGCATTAATCTTATTTAGAAAGTTAAGCTGAACTTTTCAAAGCAAGGAGATCTTTTTGTGGCTTATCTTTAAACTATGTTCAGTACAGATACCATTGTAATTAATTGATTACACAATTTAGCAGAGCAGGATAATTTTTTTCATTCAAGGCCTCATCTTTGTAGTAGCATGCGGTGGAGCTAAGCTTGAATTTGACATGCTTTGGGGCTTCACTGACTATGATGCCCTTGACTGGACAGAAAAGCCTGTAGTGCTAAACATTTGGGTGTTTTGCATACTTTGAAACATCTCATCATTATAAGGGGAGCTTCTGAGAACAGTCAGTGTCAGCAGTAGGCTAATATTCAGCCAATAAAAGATGGGGAGAGGGATTATCTAACTAATCCTTGAACCCCAAAAACAATGGCCATGTCTACCCCACATGCTTCTTTTGGTGGTTGATGTGTAGTTTATGTACTCAGGTAGCTCCCTTGCATAGGTTCTAGTAACAGGGTAGACGGCGAGGCATGGCTTAAGCTAGTAGAGTACAGACACACCTGAAGGGGTGTCTGTATGTATACGAGTACATTTCCTTCACTCTCTCTACCCACCAAAGTCATGCTGCATTCCCGTCTACACTGCTATTTTTAGCCTTGTAATGTCCTGCTGCCTTCCAGCTACTGGAGCCTCTCTCCTCTGCAGGAAAGGACTCCAGCAGTGGGGAAAGACTCTGCCTGCTGCTGGAGCCCTTCCCTGCCCATAGATAAAGACTCCAGCAGTGGGGAAAAGTTCTGGCAGCTTCCTGCTGCTCAGGCCTTTCTCGGAGGGAAAAACTCTGACAGCTCCTTGCAGCTGGAGTCCTTCCCTGCCACCAGGGAAAGGCTCCAGCACCAGGGAGGAAGTGGGGAAAGGTAACACAAAAAGGCTTTTTTTCTTTTGTGAAAAATGTAGGAGAATTGAAGTGGCCTAAACATAGAGTTCTAGAATTATGATGATACCTATTCTGCGAAGACCTGACAGTAAAGCATGCAATACATGGATGATTTTATGGGTTTCATGGTTAGTAATTTCGGATAGTGTGTTTGTGCTCAGAATGCATGCTATGTGTAAATCATCTCAGTAAGGCTCAACATACATCCAAGTGCATTCTAACTGTTTTGTTTTGCAGTTATTTATGACAGTTTAATAGACCCTCATTCACAGAAATAGGCTTCCTTAAATTGAACCATGTGAACTGGTTGGGGTTTTCTGTTTTGTATTTCCTGGACAACATATTCATAAATGATCTGGAAAAAGGGGTAAACAGTGAGGTGGCAAAATTTGCAGATGATACAAAATTATTAAAGATAGTTAAGACCCAGGCAGACTGCGATGAGCTACGAAAGGATCTCTCAAAACTGGGTGACTGGGCAACAAAATAGCAGATGAAATTTAATGTTGATACATGCAAAGTAATGCACATTGGAAAGCATAATCCCAATTATACATATAATATGATGTGGTCTAAATTAGGTGTTATCACTCAAGAAAGAGATCTTGGAGTCATTGTGGATAGTTCTCTGAAAACGTCCACTCAATGTGTAGCGGCAGTCAAAAAAGCAAACAGAATGTTGGGAATCATTAAGAAAGGGATAGATAATAGGACAGAAAATACATGTTGCCTCTCTATAAATCCATGGTACGCTCACATCTTGAATACTGTGTGCAGATGTGGTCGCCCCATCTCAAAAAAAGATATATTGGAATTGGAAATGGTTCAGAAAAGGGCAACAAAAATGATTTGGGGTATGGAATGGCTTCTGTATTAGGAGAGATGAATAAGACTGGGACTTTTCAGCTTGGAAAAGAAATGGCTAAGGGGAGATATGATTGAGGTCTATAAAATCATGGCTGGTGTAGAGAAAGTAGATAAGGAAGTGTTGTTTACTACTTTTCATAACACGAGAACTAGGGGTCACCAACTGAAATTAATAGGCAGCAAGTTTAAAACAAATAAAAAGAAGTATTTCTTCACAGAATAAACAGTCAACCTGTGGAACTCCTTGCCAGAGGATGTTGTGAAGGCCAATACCATAACAGGGTTTAAAAAAGAACTAGATAAATTCATGGAGGATAGGTCCATCGATGGCTGTTAGCCAGGATGGGCAGGAATGGTGTTCCTAGCGTCTATTTGCCAGAAGCTGGGAATGAGTGACAGGGGATGGATCATTTGACGATTACCTATTCTGTTAATTCCTTCTGGGAAACCTGGCACTGGCCACTGTCTGAAGACAGGATACTGGGCTAGATGGACTTTGGTCTGACCCAATAGGGTCATTCTTATGTTCTTACACATATCCTACATGCTGTCAGAAGTGGTGTTTACCATAGCTGTAGGCAATGAGTGTTCACATTGGTTTGAAAATAGAAAAAGGCTCCTCTTGATTAATTGTAACTGATCTGCTTCTTCCAACTCTAATTTTAAGTCTTAAATTTAAGTTGGGTTTACAACCTTAAGGATGGGCAGTTTGCTACCTTAGTACTGTGCTGATAATTTGACAGCATTTCATTTTTCAGGCTGAGATCATCCTTCCCATAGAAGAAAAACACCACCAAACAAATAAAACAGCCTGAGGAGGCTCAGAGAAAGCAAATGTGTGATCATCCACTCATGGAAGGTCCTCATGTTGTCTTGCTGAGGGTCTGTGGGTTTTGCTCCACTACGGAAAAAGCCAGTTGGCTCACTCCTAAATCTGGTGGCTAAACAAGGATCCACATGAATCTGGGGGGGGGGGGGGGAGGCCAAGGCCATCCATTTAGATGTCCTGTATCTTCACACCAGCTCTGGGCTCCAGCAACCTCTCAGCTTCCTCAGAACTAAAGACCCCCAGGAAAGAGTATACAGAAAAATGTAAGGGGGCATTGACCTATTTGATCTTCTCTGGGGAATCTCCATGAGGCAGTAGGAAGAACAATGTGTGTCCCCTCCAGATCCTGCCCTGGCCCATCCACCCAGTCTGGACCACCCGGTTTCCACTGTCTCTACCTCCAGCTCTACCTCAAGACACCTCAGACTCTTTAGAGAAACCTCTGTGAGCAGTAGGGTTAGGTGAGGCCATTGATTTGATCCATTAGGAATTCCTGTGTTCAGAGTGGTGGTGCAGAAAGAACTACTGCAGTCTCAGCACTGCCGGGACCAGAGAACACCACAGCTTGGTAAGAAGATGGCTTTACCCCACATCTTATTTGAATCCCCTTGTACCATGCCCAGTCACTCTGGCCCGTCATGATGGGAGACAGAGTGTTTTAGCTTTAAATGGGCTGGTAATTCAGAAACTCTATTTTCAGTAAGTAGCAAAACACTATGTGCTTTTATATTTCCTCCTGTTCTTCTCTTTGATATGAAGTGACAATGTGAAAAGTAGCAGGAGGCCTCTTAGTTATACTTCCTTCTCCCCCTATTTGTCCATGAATTCAGTGTTCTCTTTTGGCTGGAAATAGCATTATTAAAATCCTCTGAACAGTGTGATGTTCTGAATTTTCAGTTCATGCAGAGATAGTCCCTCTGCTACAAATGTGGACAAATACTAATGCTTAATTCCTTTGTATAGAAGTTTACATATCATTACTACTTGTGTAGTGATCCATGACTAAATACGTACAAAATCAGCAAGAGGAAAATTCCTGCCAGCAGAACCCAATACCCTCCCAAAATCCATATAGCACACCTCTATCTGGCCTAAAGAAGCAACTGAGAAGAGGCTATGATTACATGTATACATGCTCCAGTGTAATATAGGATAATAGAAGCAAGTGATACAAATATTAGTTCATAGATTCATAGATTTTAAGGCCAGAAGACACTATTCTGACCCCAGTCTGGCCTCCAGCATAACACAGGCCATAGAACCTCACCCAATAATTGCTGTACCAAATAATTTCTGGTGAACTAGAGCATATCTTTTACAAAGACAGCCAATCTTGTGATGGACAACCTAGCACTTCTCTTGGTAAATTTTTCCAGTAAATTACCCTCAATTAAAAATGTGGACCTTATTTCTAGATTGAATTTATCTAATGTCAATGTTCAGCCATTGTATCTTTTTATGCATTTGTCTGCTAGATTAAAGAGCCCTCAGCTATCAGAATTCTGCCTTTGTAGGTACTTCTAGACTGTGATCACATCATCCCTTAACCTAACCCTTGATAAACTAAAGAATAATTTAATCACACTGTATTAAGACATTTCAAATATCATACACAGTGAGGCAGTAGTGAGCCAAAAATGTCAACTTTTCATATACTGCGACAGCAAATAGCTTCCTAGACACCAGTGATTGCTTTGCCCTGCCATTTCAGCATGATTTTGTTATGAATTGAATAGCTTCTTTAGTAAAAAGTGGATGGCAGGCTCACCTATGAGAAATAAACCTGTACATACACTAATTTAATCTCTAAAATCTCCTTTGAAAGCATTTCTTAAACTTTTGAAACCAAAATATATATCTATCCATAAATGGAAATATTCCAAATACTATTTACAAACAGAACATGTACTACACATATGGTAATAGGAAGAGAGGTAGAGGAAAGTTCAAATAGTTAGGACAAATACCACAAAAAAGAAAAACATTCTTCAGTTAAAATATCTCTTATGAGGATAATTATGAATAGTAGTCAGTGGGAAAAATTCACATTTTGTTTTCAGAAAAATCTCCCCCTTTCATCTAAATAATATTTCACATATATATCTGCATTGTTTTACATTTTATACATATAATACATTCCTGTGAAGTTTTGCTATTTTTCTAGCAAAAGAATACCATTTGTTTATGGCAAACCTTACAAAACTGACACAATAAAAATGATTTGGTTGTTTGCCATTGTGGAAATTCTCTCTCTCTCTCTCTCTCACACACACACACCCCATTTCATATGTAAATTTCAAAGTGCCTTGCTTTGATCATTACAGTAGACTCTAATCAGGTCTTCCAGGAATGCACAGTGGCATTGGTTCACTATGGGACTCCAGAGTCTCCGGAGTTAATAAAAATCTTCTCAATTCAGAATAGCCTAAGTTTTAATGGCAAAAAAACAAACAAACAAACAAAACCCCCACTTTTTTGTGCATGTCTGTTTAATCTCAGAGGATACTGTCATGTTATGATAACCTTTTTTTGTGCAGTTACTACTGTATGAACACAAAAGGAGCCATCATGAGTCTCCTTTGATGGACAGCCAGTGCCAATTAATAGATTAAATTACATACGAAGAGTAAGTAGTAGGATTAGTATTTTCATCACCAGGCTTCTCATTAAAAGTATCCCAATTTGGCTTCAAGAATAGTTTAATTTTAATATTTAATACAAGGCGGCAATACCTATATCCCAACTCAAGACAGGGGTATCCTATAAGGTAGAAAGTACCTTATGGAAAAACTTTTACACTAATATTTTCAACTCTCATTTTTGGTGGTATTAGAATTAGGGACAATAACTTTTATTTAAAATAAATACATCATTTTTACTTATCTCTGAGGTGGCCAGACACAGTGCAAAAGATTACCTTTTGAATTATACATAGATTTCTAGCTAGCACAAACTTGCATGCAACTGTGTATGATTCGCGTAATAATCAGAAACCCATAAAGCTGGGGTGTCTTCTTTTTTCTCAGCAATACCCAGAGTAGGCCAGAAATGTAACCATAAAGCAACAATGCATTTTTCCCTCTGAACCATCCTTCATTTTATAAGAAAGACAGGAAATTTGTGGTCTCAGTTTGTTTTGTGTCTTGAGTCTGTCAAGTAAGTGTTCCAAAATTCAGCCCAGACTTAACCAATTAGGGCAGCTTTCCACCTCCTGCCTCAGCTTGCTGCATATGAGATCTGTATTTTGTTTCATCTGAGGTTTGACTCATGACCTTTGTGGTCCTCAAGAGGTGCTCCACCACAGGAGCTACATGGAAGCCTCTTTCTGACCAAGCCAGTAGCACCTGTACTGTTTTTTTTCAGCTGGAAGGAGTTCTTATAGATATCAAAGTGAAGTTAACATCAGTTAATAAAATTACACAGATTACTTTCAGAATGAATACTGTTGTCTTATATATACAGTGCACTAATATGGCAGCAAATAAGTACTTCTGCTGACTATTCCTTCATCTTGCCTGCTTAACATGATTTTTGATTTGCATGGGGGTTTATGAACTTTTTAATACATCTGATTTAATTCCTGCTGGCTCCCCAGTAAATCATAATCTGCAGCACCTGTCTAGGAGTTCTCATTTTCATCAAAGGGTTTCTTTTTTGTCATCACCAAACTCCACATTTTGTTTTGAGCCTGTGCACAAAATGGCCCTGATTCTGGAAACCATCACCCTCACCTTAGGCACATGCTTACATACCATCTGATTTCAGTAAGACTCCAGTAAATGTTGAAGTGCTGCCCTGAAAAGGAATGGACTTCAGCACATGATTAAGTGCTGTCTGAATCAGAATCTTAATATGAGAAGGAGGTGGCAGTGGTGAGACATCAGCACAGGTGCTGAATGACAACAGAAAGAAGCAGGAGTAATTGTTGTCTGACAAGCTTGCCCTTTTCATTTGGGAAATAATTTCACACAGGCCCCAATTCTTCAAACACTAATGCATGTGAGTCACTTTAAGCAGGTGTGGAGTCCACTGGGATGAAGGGTGGGATGGGAGAGGCCATTAGTGCATGGGATTCTAGTTCCACTGAAGCCCATAGGCATTCTGAGGTGGGTTGTTGTAAGCTAGAGCAACAGGAGGCCATTTTGAACTCTAGAGCAGCCCAGAATCTGGAACGTGACACAAAGTCATCCTTGTCCACCCCTTCCCCACCCAGAGTTCACTGAACTTCTGGGAAGCACAGCACAGACTCAGACCTCCTGTCTGGGTGCTGCTTTAATATTACAATTCAAAGGACTGGGAGAGAAAATGCCATTCTAGCAGGTAAAAGCAGATCAAATTTCACATTAATTTTCTCCAAAGCAGGTAAAATAGTGACTGCCTTTACCCTCTGAACCTTCTTTTAATTTAATATTTGAAGATTAACTGCACAAGGCTACACTGCCTTTACTGGAGTTACACTAGCATAAAACTGGTGGGAGAATCAGACTAGATAATCCCACTGAAATTAATGAGTTAGCTCAGAGAGTCCATTTAACTATACTAAAATATGGGGTACTTCTGTTTTGATCTATATAATCTAATGGGTTACTTCACCTAAATATCACATCTTTTTATGACTCACATGAAATACTAGATACTAGTATACCATATATTCTATATCACATAGATTTAGGGATTGAGGTTCTGAATGTATGTTAGCGAGGTACATAATTCAGCTAGATTCTTCAAACACTGTATCAAAAGGCATACCATTGGTCCTCTTTTTTCCTTTGCCCTTCCTGGACACACTGAATCACACCTACAAAGACAGATTGCACAATACACTATAAAGAACTGAAATGAACTAGAGAACTAGTACCGGCAGGAAACTATAAGCATGTCAGAGAGAAAAAGAATTTACAAGATTTGAGTCTACTGCAGACAAATAATTCACATACAGTACACTACACAGAAGAATTTAGGTGCAGAATACTGCAGAGCCTCTGCTAGTTTCATCTTAGCTCTCTGCAATATGCTGTATCGCTTAATTAAGGTATTAATAAAACAGTGGTATTGAAACTGGATCATATGTGCATTGTTCTCCCTTGTCATCTCTCTGCCCTTGTCAATCTTGTAGTCACTGTTGTGATATATGAACCAAGGCACCAAATGTGGCATTGTTATAATGTAGTAAAGACTACTGACAAGCAAATGGAAAAAGCCACCAACAATGGAAATATACTACCTGAACCCACAATCCTTATTGCTCATTGAAAGTCACTTTTTTAACCCTAATGGCTATATTTTCACCATATACTCAGAACTGCACTGTATGTAGGATTCATTATGACCTCTAAATGTCTTTTTGACCTTAGTGTTATTTAGCTCCAGTCACTCTCTTCTAAAGCTCCTATTAGCAGCCATCTTGAATACAGTTAAAAAAAAAAAGTTCATTTGTAAAGTTTGAACCTCACATTTATATATCATTTTCATTCTTTTTTAAGAATGTAATTCAAAAAAATTAAAGCAGGGGAAGAGTAAGATAATAAATATGCCCCTAATGTCATAATAAGGGATTATTCCTTGATTTATACCACATGCAATCCAGAAGAACTCAATAGAAATGCATAGAGTGTCCCTCAACAGACAGAATTCAGCTGTGACTGTTGCCTAAATTTGAAAGTCTAAAATATAGGTTATTTAGATCTAAGACCAAAGCTTAAATTGTTGTAATCAGACTTCACTATTAGTCACCTAATGAAATGACTAGGGACCCAAACCACAATTTTGAAGTCAAACTGACTGGTATGAACAAACTTTTTAGACCCTACTCAAAACAACCAGACAGGCTTTCCACAGCTTAAGTCAGGGGTTGGCAACCTTTCGGAAGTGCTGTGCCGAGTCTTCATTTATTCACTCTGATTTAAGGTTTCGCGTGCCAGTAATACATTGTAATGTTTTTAGAATGTTTTAGTCTATAATATATAACTAAACTATTGTTGTATTTAAAGTAAATAAGGTTTTTAAAATGTTTAAGAAGCTTCATTTAAAATAAAATTAAAATGCAGAGCTCCCCAGAGACCAGAACCCAGGTAGTGTGAGTGCCACTGAAAATCAGCTTGCGTGCCACCTTTGGCACCCGTGCCATAGGTTGCCTACCCCTGGCTTAAGTTTTAAATCAAGGGAAAAGGCTTCATTCACTCTGATTTCTAAATTATATTAACCAAAATAATTGCTTAGTGCAACTACGTTCTGATGGTTGAAAAAGAGTTGTTTCAACTAGCACACACTTCCTACAAACAAGGAACTGACCTTTAACTAACACAGTCTCCCCTATCTCATTATACCACTTATAATATGCTGGGGAAAATACCTGATTCACCACAGCTGGGATCAGCAGAGTTCCCTTTCCAACTGGTTCCTTTGCAACTGAGGGCATGCACCTGTGGTCTCTTCTTCTTCTCAAGGACTAAATGTTAACCATTTCCCTGACAGTGTTTGGATGGTGTCTGTCAAAGAAGGTCTTAGAGAAATTGTCTCAGTTTGTGTGCAGCTTCCAAAAGCTAACATTGCAATAGCTCACATTCAGAAAATTATCTTCACAACCAGAAGGACTAGAACCATAAGGCTAAATCCTGTTCCCATAAAGGAAAACCAATCTAATGTATCATTAACATTATATCCAGATTAATCAAATCTGGGAATACAAACACTATTATGCACTAATCAGAATTGTCTGATAACTTCATGGCAGTGCTACAAAACAGAATGAAGGTGGTTTCTTAACTGTGTATGACTATACTTTAATGTGTTTGGATTTCTTTTAAGTTAAACTTTGTCTATGCATTTCTGGATTTATAATGCTGGTTCTGGGAATAATTACAACATCCTTTTAATGTTTTTACCCTTAAGTTACTGATATGAACTCTTAACCTTAATACTTTCAGTTCAACATTGTTTTTATCTGGCAATAAATTTGATGTTTTTAAACCTGAGGTTCAACTGAATAAAGAACGTAGATAGGCATAAAATGTGCATTAATGTTTATAACTTATCTCCAAGCACCGCAGCTAGCTGGCATCCTGAATGGGAGCTAATGAATTACTCTGATTCTAGTAGGGTATCATTCTCCCAGCTGTTGCTGTTTCTGCAACAGCCATTGTCTAAAGACAGGCAGCAGAGAGTTCACTCAAGTTAGCGGAAAAATTATTGAAAATGGAGCTTTCTCTTTCTCCCTTCCTTATGTGTATGTATAAAGAAATAGATGGCTATGTAGATTGATTTAAATCCCAGAAGAGTGTCTGAAGCAAAGATACTCAGCTGAACTGCTTGTCTGCCTGAGAGGGAGAGGTGATCTCTGAGTGGTACTTGATGCTCTTTCTCTCTGTCTTATTGTTACACAGAACATTTATTAACTGGATCTGCTTCATTTCTGTCAAAATTAGCATGCTTGCTCATGCTTCTGAAATTCTCCATGCTGTCCCTCAGGGTAAAGGAGATAGAATTACGTGATATGTGTAAACAGGGATTAATTTAATCTTAGCCAAATCCACACATTGCAGTGCAAGTGAAGTTTGCATAGGATTATGAATGCAATGTAATTAGATACAGCTTGACATCTTGTGTTTTGCAACCTCATATTCTCAGATTTTTTAAGATTCTTTTATAGTATCTCCAGATTCAAAATTACAAAAAGAAAGGGGGGGGGAGGGAAGGGATGCTGAACAATCAAAATTTGCCTTACACAGTTCTTATAACAAGCAGAAAAGGAGCTTGGTTTGATGTGATTCTAAAAGGCACCTCAATCCTCTTTGCAAGATGGCAATTGTCTTGCCTAGAGACATATACTGAGACAATGTTCATAACTTCAGACATTCTTGCTCATTTTGATTCCCAACACTGTTCATCACTTGATTGAGTGGCATTTATTCTGTGGCAGTATATGAACTCCAGAAGGGATCAAACTGGGGTGGGGAACTGAGGCGGGGGGGAGGAACAGCATGCATGACGAGATTAGATATGATATAATAGGAAATCACAGGCCATCGTTCTCATCTTAGGTTTAACCTTTTGCTATTCCTGTTGTAAAGAAAAAATAGTTTGTTCAAATTGGACTTTATCCAAAATCAATTCACAACTCAATTTAAAAAAACCAAACCCTCCAGATGTAGACTTGGATTTGACACCACTATTAGAGCTAAACATCCAAAAAGATCAGAGACTGACCAATTAGTGTAATAAGTAAATTACACCTCCCCCAAAAACCATAGCCATCCCAAAAACAACAACAAAAATTCAAGCCAGTCCAATCAATGCCTCATCCAAGTTTGGGATTGGAAAAGGAGAATTGCTTGGGGATTTTCTGGCAGAAATGTTATGTGGAGAATGATTTTAACCCTTAGAATACTGACAGTATTTGGACTAACAGTAAGATCTATGATTAGGGGATATCAATATAATGATAGTAACACATAGCACTATAGTACTATTCTGCTGGAAAGATTGATAGAAATATCAGCTTATTATTTCTCACAAAACTTCTTAAGGTAAGGTTTTCCTGTACAGAGGGCAAAGATTTGAAGTGATTTTCCCAAGGCCCTAGACAGCATCATTGTCAAAGGCAGGCTTAGAATTCAGGAGTCTTTATGACTATATTTACTAACACAGCCCTTAGTCTGGTGGCCAGGCTCCCTATACAATTCACATGGAGAGTTAGCTACCTAAGAAAGGGATTCACAGAAGCCAGCAAGCTGCGCTGAGCTGCCTAAGTTAGCCAATAAGAAATGCTGAGGTAGTTGGAAGATGCCTCTGGAGCAGAGGGGGATAGCAATCTTTCCTTGGGATTCTCAGCTGTGAACCCACTCATGGCATTTGGCTCCTAAGCCATGTCAGCCCTTTCTTGTGAAAAACCACCCTCACAGAGAGGACACCACTCCCTTATAGCCAATACCCTAGTGGCTAGGACACTACTGGAATGTGGCAAAGCTGTTTTCAAATTCCTACTCTGCCTGAGTTGGAGCAGGGACTTGAATGCAGGTGTCCCTCATTCCCACTGAGTGTCCTTGCCCCAAACTATAGGGTACCCTCAATCTCTCCTGTTGAAGCTGTTCCACTTTGTATAAGTGATTAAATGTTTATTAGAGCAGGGGCTTAAACCTGACTCTCCCATTTGCCAGGGGAGTGCTCTAACCACTGAGGTAGAGGTCAGCCCAGTGAATGTTTGGCCCTATGAATTTTTAATTTAAGCCTGGGTCTCCTGCATCCCAAGTAAATGATCTAACCGTGGGCTATTGGGACAGGCACACCCAGCACCAACCACTGGGCTATTTGGTATAATGGGATATACACACGAATGAGTCAGCCCCTGAGAGTCTTGCATGCCTCTCAGATTGGGCCCAGCAGCTGAGATAGGTGGGGAAATAATTAGTTTGAGAATCCCATAGGGGCTCAGGCATAAACTAGGCCACCAAGCTGCTCAGTGGTATCAAGATTTAGATAGTTTTGTATATGCCCAGCAGCAGAAATTTAGGCACCTAGGGGACGTTATCAGCAGAAACTTAGGTGCCTATGGAATTTAGGTGCCTACAGGTTGGAATCCAGCTGAGCAAATATGGATTTAGGCACTGAAAGTGGCAATTAGACACCTCAATCCTTTTGTGGATCTAGCCCTTAAGTGTATAGCCTTGGCATCAAACTACTAGAATATGTCTTTACATAACTAAAGAAACCAGTAAATGTGATTCTGCATCAGGATCAGCTAGAGTAGTGTTCCATTGACTTCAGTGAGCTACAACACCAGCCTCCTTTTTGTTCTTTTGAGAAAGGCTGTGATGTTTGGAGGGTTGGATTCTGGGAAGAGCATAGTATTTTTTTTCATACCAGTTGCTTGATGTTTGGTATTAGGTAGGTTATGTAATACAAAGGCAACAATTATACCATGTCATATCATCTCCATATTTCCACAGCTGGGCAAAATTTCATATATAAAATGTCAATAGCATTTGTTGCTCCCATTCTGAGTTTTGGTTAAGAGCAAGGGAGAGCATTATCACAAAAATGTTTGTGAAAATTTCATCCAATATTTTGATCAACTCTGTATATTTTCATAGCATATAAATCAGCATCTCTCAAACTGGGGTCTGCAGACTCCTGGGGGTCCCCGAGGATACTCCCTGGGGTCCGCAGGCCCCGCTGATCAACTCCTCCCCCTCTGGAGGTGCAATGGGGCTAAGGCAGGCTCCTTGCCTATCTTGGCTCTGCGCCGCACCCGGAAGTGGCCGGCACATCCCACGGTCCCTGGATGGGGCAGGGGGTCTCCTTGCACTGCCCCCTCTCTGAGTGTGCCGACTCTGCAGTTCCCATTGGCCGGGAACTGCAGCCAATGGGAGCTGCAGAGGTGGTGCCTATGGGCAGGGGCAGCGTGTGGAGACCCCTCTGTCTCCCCTCCACCCCCCCACCTAAAAGCCACTGCCAGAGAGATGTGCCGGTCGCTTTCAGGAGCCGCCTGAGGTAAGCACTGCACCCCTCACCCCCTCCCACACCTCAACCCCCTGCCCTAGCCCAGAGTCCGCACCCAAACTCCCTCCCAGAGCCCGCACCCCTCACCTCCTCCCGCACCCCACCCTATGTCCCAGCCTGGTGAAAATGAGTGAGGGTGGGGAAAAGTGACTCAGGGAGGGAGGGGGGATGGAGTGAGCGGGGAGCGGGAAGAGGTGGGGTGGGGGTGGGGCCTTGGGGGAAAAGGGGTGGAGTGGGGCCAGGGTCTGGGGCTGAGCGGGAGGGCTTGAGGGTCCCTGAAAATTTTTAAATAAAAATGGGGGTCCTTGGGTTGCTGAAGTTTGAGAACTACTGAGAAAGTGTTTGTGGTAGTTCAGTGTCACTGGGAGCTAAGTTCAAGTATGCTTATTCCAAAGAGAATGTTACATCGGAAAGTCTTATGATGATCATTCAGTTGAGGAAGATTCAGCTGTCTAATATGTTGGTCACAAAATCATAATACCATACTATGAATGATGAAATAGCTTAAGTTGAAATTCAGAATAAGGAAAATAAAATCTAAATTTAACACTTCCAGTCCAGAGACCAAGAGAGAAATTAGGACCCAGGCCTGACTCCACTGAATTCAATGTAAAAAATCTCTCACAGACTTCAGTGAAAGCAGGATAAAGTGCCTATTCCATTATTGGTTTGATCCCAATGGGAACTGGTGCAAAACAGAAAACAATATAAGCCTTTTTCCACAGGTGTGCTGAGGGAGTTAACTCTCTCTCATACAAGTGGATCGTGAAGGAACATATAGGAAGGAACTTCCCACTAATAGTTTGATAACATTTTCAAGCTCCAATTCCTCAGACCACATATAATGTTATAAGTGGCAATGTCACTGTGAAGAGCAAAGTATTTTTTTAAACCCAATATTTGTAAAAGAAAAGAAAAAATAGATAAAGAGAAAGGATCTATTTTAGGAGCAGAATGTTCTTCAGTAAATAAAATATATGACTGAAAATTGGAGCTCTATCTTCTCCAAGTCGCCTACCTATCTCACCTGAACCAAAGCTTCCTGACGCACAAAAGCCTTGGAAGATAATGCATTGGGGGTGCACTCTTGTCTAACATATTCAGGGATTATGTTGGGCAAGTGCTCCCCACTGCTTGAGCAGTCCTGTCTTCTGTCCCAGGTGTCGCTAGGCAGGACACATACAGTCCTAGGGCTGTAGTGACTCCATTGTGGAACTCCAGTGAGTGAAAGAGACAGATACAAATTATCTTTTGGGAAGTGGGGGCTAGTGTCTCTGTTTAGAATATGGGGCAGGAGCAGTATAGCTGTTGAAGGAAGGCTCCTTCTCCACCAGGATTGACTTTTGCAATGTACAGAAAGAATCTCAACTCTACTCTTCCTGGCTGACAGCTGTAACACTGAAGGGGCCAACTTTGAATATGCACCTCCTATAATCAGCCAGGAAAGAACCCCCCATCATCTATTTCAAGATTCAATAGAGCACCTAGCATCATGGTGTCTAGGCTCAATCCAAGACCCATTGAAATCAGTGGGAGTTTTGCTCTTGACAGTTGGCCTTAGATCAGACCCTGAAGTGCTGACACTGCTTCCCCTAACAGTTTTCCCTTGGACCTGATTGTCATTTATGGCTATCAGGTAATGCTTGTGAGAGGAAAGGTCTTGTATGACTGATCAAGGCTGAAATACATCTTTTGAATTAAGATGCAGCCTCTACACCTATGAACCCTAGAGTTGCATGGAGTCATAAGAAATTTTGCAATGGATAAAGCTCTAACACAATCAGATTCCCTGCTTTAGCTTTATCTTAATAGTATTTTTTTCCCCAAACACAGAAGCTTTCTTCACTGAGCTCATCTTTAAGTGAATATGCTCTCCTCCCGGTCCAGTTGCATGTTATCCTGTGTTGCTTTATTACAGTTCTCACTTTACTTCCCCAGGTCACAACATATCTTAGCCCCTGCCCCAGTGAGAACTGACATTATGTCCTTCTGGATTCTTTTGTTGTTTTATTTGATCACTATGCCCTAAGTTTTGATTCACATATCTGGGTGATTAGTCCATGTTTGTTTCATTTCTTTAGCAGGTGCCATGCCTGTTTTTTGGCGATCCGCCTTCCTTAGGGCAGGATTTCATGCTGTTTGGTGGAGACAAGTAAGATAGCTGAAATGTAGGCAGAGCATCTGCTAAAGAAAGCAAATAAATAAGTAATACATTTCCCAACTATTTTTTAACTCTCTTTTGACTGCTTACTATGTGCTGCATAAGACTGCCAACAGAACTATACAATACTGCTTTCCTAAAGGTCCATCAGACCTTCATAATAATGCAAACAGAGACTTATATCAAATATTTATGAGAGACATTGGCCTACAAAGGTATGAATATCTTACTATTTGTTTTGAAAATTATCGTATTCCCCCCCCACCTATAATTTCCTATTAAATTTAATTATATAAGCTTAAGTCTGTAAACCTGACCAACCTGCTTTCCCTCCCCCCCACACACACATGCACATTTTTTTTAAATGTGGTGAATTTTGCCAGATTGGTTTTCCCATCTGGCCCTATGGAGCAGCAGTTTAGGAAAAAGTTTGGCAGGGAAGTGAATCGGAATGAAGCTAATTTACATGAGAAGATGACACCTACAAGCCACTGCTATTTCAACCTTATATCTGTCCCAAACAACACACAGTGGACAAGAAAAAGGATTTGTTGGTAGTTCAGCAAAGACTTATGTGGGTGTCACAGTAAATTCTATCTTGAAAAAGGATAATGTTTCACATTACAAAAGGCTTCAAGCAAGCATACTGCTAAAAGTTACTCAGGTAATTTTGAAGGAGTTATTGATGGCCTCAATAACAATGAAAGCAAATATATTGCTTCCTTGTCTTAAAAAGATGTTAGTCCAAAGCATGGCACTGTGTATTGAGCTTAGGAAGTTATTGTTTTTTCACCCTGTTCTATATCCCAGAAAACAAGCAGAACTAGAAATCTGTTTACTCTATACAGTACTCCTCATCATGGAATAGGTGTTCCTGAACCTGGTGATTAGGCAATCTCACATGGGTAACAAAAAGTTTTCCCGGTGGACTCCTGCAGTGCTTCTGGTTGGTAAACTCTTGGTGAAGTTAAAAATATTTCACTGTAATAATCTTGATTAATGTGTGTTTTTAGTGTAATATCATTGTGTCATGTAAATAAAGCCAGAGCCTTTTTCTTTTCAATATTGGTGTGGTTTAGTTATCGGTGGGAATAGGGGGAGCCTATCAACATGAATATATATTTTACAAAAATTCCACCTTTAAAATAATGTGCTATTCAGATATTTCCTCTTTACAGATTTCTTCAGTTACAATGAAGGTAACTGCTATTGATATGATAAAATAAATAACTCAGTCCCTATACTAAACTGACATGTTTTAAATTTAATTGATTTTGCCCTGATAAAATGTGTTCATTGTGCAAATTATGGAGAATTTATCTTATTTTCTATTTTCAGCTTTGTGGTTTTTTTCGTAGGCCCAGACATAACACTAGAAATGTCAGCAGACCTCCTGGAGGCAGGAAGTGAGACTCATTTCAATTTCAAACTACATTAATTCTGAATGAAATCAAACCTATTCTCACATTTATTAAGGCAAAGCAAGTCCTTGTGAAAAATTGCACATTTTTAATAAGGGCATTTTCAGTGGTTCCATTCCCACGAACTCATAAATCAATTTCTGTCTGTCAGCCATTACAAATTTATCAGTTCATGTGAGTAAATGTGACAGCTGAATAACATTCAGATCCAAAGAGCAATATCTCTGTTAGCGTGATAAACACAACTTTGGCCTCAGAGATGAGCTATTTGTTTTGGGGGGAGGGTGTTAAAATCTGATTTAGACTATATGAAACAGCAAAAAGAACCTTACCTGAACAGAAAATCATCTAGCCCCCAGCAAAACAGACACTGAAAAATGCAGTTTCCCTGGATAAACTCTTGGAAAAAGTTAGAGAAAACAGGTAAAAAAGAGTCTATAATTTACTCAAGATATCGTTACAGAAAAAAGGGAACAAACAGGTAACATTTTAGATAAAAACAAAATTTATGAGCATCTTTGAAACTCTCAGTCTTGACATCTCATAGACCTTACTGTCTTCGTACAGGCAACCACATGGTAATCATTATTTCTGTACACTCTAAACCAGGGGTCGGCAACCTTTCAGAAGTGGTGTGCCGAGTCTTCATTTATTCACTCTAATTTAAGGTTTCGCGTGCCAGTAATACATTTTAACATTTTTAGAAGGTCTCTTTCTATAAGTCTGTAATATATAACTAAACTATTGTTGTATGTAAAGTAAATAAGGTTTTTAAAATATTTAAGAAGCTTCATTTAAAATTAAATTAAAATGCAGAGTCCCCCGGACTGATGGGCAGGACCCAGGCAGTGTGAGTGCCACTGAAAATCAGCTCGCGTGCCGAAGGCAGCACGCGTGCCATAGGTTGCCTACCCCTGCTTGTGATTTACTACAATGTAGACAGCATTATGTATGCTGAGATATGGTACCAACAGTCTCTGTGGGCTAATTAAAAGTATCAAATTTTATGGAAGGAGCATTCCTGTTTATTTTGTTGGATTGTAACTTGTGAGTAAATTTTAATTAAATTATGTGCCTACAGCAGAGGAAATGGTGGAGAAAATGCTAATGGAGCTACAATCAGGCTAAAAAGGTTGATATTCCAGGTCCATCATTTTGCATTGACAAAGCTCTTTGGAAGCATAGCTTTGAGAAAGCAGTGACAGTCAGTGAAGTGAGTTTATTTGAACACTTCCAAATTTATGACAGTATCCAAGTCCAAATCACATTTCAAGGCTGCTGAATAGATATTTAGGAACATTCAATAGTACTAATTTGTGTCTATTATTTCTTACTGCCACTCATGTAGCTCAGTAATTGAAATGCTGAATAACAGTTTCCCCCTAAATTCTAATGATGCCCTTTATAATCCTCTTTTTAATGCAGTGCCTGAACTTTACAAAGGTTGTTCACTGCCAAATGTCAGTCCATTGCAAGCTGCAGCAATGGAAACCCTCTTGTTTTATTATCCATTATGCCAGATAACATTGGCATAGGTCAATAAGGTTTCTAGATGACTGTTTCTTGTTTACTAAGAAAAAAGTGAAAATAAATGAATCCAATCAAACAACAGTTTAGGTCTGATTCTCCTGTTGACTTGAGTGGAAACAGAATCTTGCTATTATCTTCAATGATGGCAGGATCAAGCCCTCTGTTTAAGTATAGTATATTTTTATAAAAATTAAAACTTTTCAAAGTGACTTTTGATTAATTAATGGACAGTTCCAGACAGAATTCACCCTTCCAGCAAAGATATAATGAACAGTTTTCAATTGATTGCAGCAAACCCTATCAGACAAAACAGGCATTAGCTTATCTATATTAAAAAAATAACCCCCAGTGCTAGAAATTAACCCCCGGCATTGGTGTAAAGCAGGACTTGGTATTATTTCCCCAGTGTGAAACCAGTATAAATCACATTGGTGGATGGCCCTTTCTACACCAGTGTAGTACATCTGCACTGGGAGGTTGCACTGATGTAGCTACATTGATGCAACAATACCTAAAGTAGAGAAAGGCCCAGATCCACAAAAGAACTAGGCCTAACTTCCTAACACTCCTCTCCTTGTCATCTGCTACTGGCTATTTTAGGCAGCTGTCCACCCCAATGTGCTGGCTTTTGTGAATCCCATTCTTAGGCAACTATCTGTTCCCAAGCATTATATCTGAATCTCCTCGGCTTTGCACCTTGTGTGGGCATTTGCCCCTTGCCCCTTGTGTGGGCATTTGCACGTATGCAAAGTGATTGCAAAATGGGTGAAAAACACTACCACTGGTATAAGTGATAGAGAATTTTGGTAGCATTTTCCATACACATTGCAGTGGTGTGAATGACTGTAGTGCTTGCAAGGCAGTGGAGAATCAGGCCCCCAATATTTTAAATATATCCACCTGTTGTAAATTTTGGGAGATTACTGATAAATATTTGTTACTTTTTAAAAAAATTAATGAAACACGTTAAAAGCAAACAAATAACTGGTACTATCTATCCACACTATAACCCCGGTGTAATAAAAATTAAGTCAGTGGCAAATAACATTGTCACAGGAAAAAGTCTCCTATGAAAACAAATACCTTGAGTCAGGGGTGAAAGTAACTTAAAGGACTGACTGGTACTATGGAGTCCTTAGGAGGAGGCGTGACCTGTACTGGAAGAGGCGGGGCCTTTAAATCCCCGGGCACTTTAAATCACCATTGGAGGGGGCCCCGGCCTCTGGCGGAGCTTTAAAGGGCCCAGGACTCTGCTGCAGTAGCGGCAGCCAGGAGCCCCTGGCTCTTTAAATCACCACCAGAGCCCTGCCGCCCCTACTCCGGGCTCCAGCAGCGGGGCTCGGATGGCAATTTAAAGGGCCCCAGAGGGTAGTGGCAGTGGGAGCCCCAAGCCCTTTAAATCGCCACCCTAGCTGCGCTGCTGGAGCCCCAGGGTAGCAGCGGCAGCCGGGGGCTTGGGCGGTGATTTAAAGGTCCCAGGGCTCCGGCTGCCGCTACCATCCTGGGCCCTTTAAATCGTCCACGGAGCCCTGGGGTAGCGGCGGTGGTGCTCCAAAGGGCCTGGGGCTTTAGCAGTGGTCGAGCCCCTGGCCCTTTAAATCACCGCCGGAGCCCCGCTGCCACTACCTCAGGGCTCCGGCAGGCTCTGGGGATGACTTAAAGGGCCTGGGGTCGTAGCGGCTACTGGAGCCCTGGATCCTTTAAATAGCCTCTGGAGCCCCGCCGCTGCCTCCCCAGGGCTCCTGCAGCAGGGCTCTGGTGGCAATTTAAAGGGCCCGGGCCCGGGCCCTTTAAATTGCTGCCAGGGGAAGCCAGTCTGTCCCAGTAAGGCGCACCGGCTCTTGCCGGTACGCTGTACCGGGGCGTACCGGCTTACTTTTACCTCTGCCTTGAGTTCATCTAGTCTTCATACAGCATCTGGAGACCATTATCCTCTGACAATATTCACAATGTTCTATTCTGTGGACATTATTGCTTAAATAGATGGCAACTGTAAAGCCTATAGAGCTTTTTTCTAATCCTTGTACTGCAGTTAGTGCTGTTAATGATTAACGGGGTGCCATTTCTTATATTCTAAGCCCCCGGGTTTTAAGGTTTTATTATTATTTTCCATAAGCCATATGACTTGAATCTGTGCTTCAATATGGCATGTAATGCCTGGCACAACGTTTTATGACAAGATTTCATAGATTTGTCTAGCTTTAAGAAATTAAATAAATAAATGCCTGTTTGCGATTACATATACCCCCATTTTTTTTCCCAAATCTGTATACATTAAACTAGTTTTAGTCTTCATCTGAAATTACAAAAGCATTAGAGCCCAATACTGTGGCCTGTATTACCATAGAATCAGAGCACGTCACAGTCTTTAATGTATTTATCCTCATAACAGCCCTGAGAAATGGGGAAGTGCTAATATCCCTATTTTACAGATGGGGAACTGAGGGTCAGAGAAACTAGGTGACTTGCATAGGATCACAGAGGGAGTGTGTGATAAAGCAGGGTATTAAACCCAGCACTCCTGAAGACGAGGTTACCACTCTAACCACGTACCATTCTCTTTCAAAGCCACTAGGAAAACTCCAATTGAGTTCTGAATCAAGTCCTTAGTCTGTAATGTGGATTAATGAGTTAGGCCAATCTATTTGCACCAGTTACATAAATAGGGGATGAAAGTGGCTTTTTTGTGTAAAAAAAGTTGTGAAAATTATGTTGGGTGTTCCGTTGCCCAAGATCGGATGCCCAAACATAAAGGGACATAGTATAGAGTCCTAGAGTTTAAAGCCAGAAGGGACCATTAGATAAACTAGTTTGACCTCCTATATATCACAGGCCACCAACAGCACCCAGCACTTGCACACTATACTCAACAATGGAAATGAGACCAAATAAATGAGACCCACAGGAGACTGGACTGTTACATGCAGGGCCAGCTCCAGGCACCAGCTGAGCAAGCTGGTGCTTGGGGCGGCAGATTGTTGGAGGTGGCATTCTGCCCAATCCTAGGGCGGCACGGCCGCTTTTTTGTTGTTGTTGTTGTTGTTCTGCTCCGGCTGCCCTGTAGGGGGCAGCGGTGTGGAGAACCAGAGCGCCCTGCAGGGCAGTCCTCTTCCTTCCCTCCCCACCAACCGGAGCGGAGCCCTCGCGGCAGACGGCACGAGGCGGTGCAGCGGGAGGGGCCACGTGGCAGCACCCCTGCTGTAGCCCTGGCTGCCCCCTTCTCTCTCTCTCCCGCCCGCTCCCTCCGCCTCCCGCCCACCCCCCGCCGGTCCCCCTGCACCCGCTCTCCAGCCGCGCCGCAGGGGTTTTTTTTTTTTTTTTTTTTTGCTTGGGGCGCCCAAAAAGCCAGAGCCTGCTCTGGTTACAAGCCCCAGGCAGAGAATATGAGGGACCAAGGTTAAGAAGTACTTGAGGCCTCTGCAATGTCAGGGAAATGATTAAGCAAGATATACCCGGATAATCCTGGCAAGTGACGTGCACCCACATGCTGCAGAGGAAGTTGTTATTCAAACCAGTGTAAGTGTTCTCATTGAATACATTTCCCTTATTCAAAGGCCATATGATTAAAACGATTGTGCTACAAAATGTATAGCTGCTCCTCAACAACTTTAATTTACTGTGCATGCTGATCTGGAGATTTACTTGTCTCCCTGTCACTTTGATCACTGGACATCTATATGTAATCCTGGGAACAAGTTTAAATTAAAGTGTTGGTTTTATTTTGTTAAATAATGTGGACAATGCAATTTGACACCTGCACAAAGCCAGCACTTTATAAGCTGAGAGGCCTTGTTGAATTAGCATGACCCTACACCAAAAACCATGGAGTTTCTCAGTAAAATGTCAGCAGCTTTTCTGATTTTCAACTTTAATGGTAATATGCAAAGGGAAACAATGGGTTTATTCCCATTTTGGCTTTTTTATGATGTATTAAGAAGTCATTACAGGATATTTTAAAAAATATTTTCATTTACTTGTTTTATACTTTAGAAATTCAGGTCATGTATATTTTGGAAGACGCTATAGATGAGCAGAGGACTAGTAGGCTTGTGACATCAGATACATAAGAGAAATGAAACCTGGGTAACTGAAAGGGAAAGTGATTTATAGTCAGACTGCTTAAAATTCTTGATGTTTTAAATTTTCTTCTGTCACAGTAACTTCAGTCAGGTTCATGGGAGAAAAATGTTCTTTGTTAAAAATTATATACCTAAACCCTTTCAGTTAAGGACTGACTAAACTCCATATTCACATATCTGAGTTATCCAAGGAATCCTACAAAAATATTCCTGGGGAAAAAAAATAAGCAAACTTCCAACCCTTCTTTATATATCAAAAGAAAGAAAGAAAGAAAAACACATAAAATAATTAGCTAATTTGCTTGCAGATCAACTTTACACTGAATATTTATTTTAAAATTATTTTAGTGTCACCAACATGTCATCACTGTGAATGAACATTTAACCTAGTATCTCATTTGTTGGGCCTTACAGGGGCATGTTGCTTTTAAAGGGTGCAACCACAAGCTTCCAACTCATGCCCATTTACACCAGCTGAACATCTGGTCCACAGTTTTCAATACAGTTTTACATAGTGAATTATAGGAACTCTTTCTGAATTAGAGGGAAGACATTGAAACTGCGGGAATTGGATTAAAAGCCAAAATAAACTTCATTTATCATGCCCAAGGGCAATATTTCAGTAGAATTTATAATCTTATCCCTTTTAATAGATTGTCCTGTGTACCATATAGTTAAACACAGGAATTATACTTCACTCTAGAAGGGGGTTTCCTTGTTTTGGATAATCTTAAACTCTCACAAATCATTAACAGATCAAATTTATTTTGATTAGATTCAGCTGGCTGTAAAGGGTTGCAAGTGAAATGAATCTAGATGTATCTGCTATGTTCTTAGTCCAGCATTGCCCTCATTATAGAAACACCATGCATTTGCCGTGTTGGCAGCTTTTGCTTTAAAATACAAGTGTAGGCTGCATGTAAAGGAGCATAAATTGCCTTCTCATTCCACTAAAGTTCCACAATGCTTGTAATTCAGGATTGAGAGGCACTCTGAGAACAATGTCCAAATGCATAAACAGCAGCTATAGTGCATGCATAGTACCTGGATAGCAGATGTCATTACCCATAATTTTCAAGTCTTCATATTTGAGAAGCAGACAAAATACTTTAGGGATGGTATAACCACTCTTAATAGTGGATAACTAAAAATAGTTTTGTGTTAATTTTCATGGTTTGGTTTTAGAGAGTGTCATGTCCTTATTATAAATGAAGTAGATCAGTGTTTCCCAAACTTGTGCAGGGAAAGCCCCTGGCGGTCTGGGCCGGTTTGTTTACCTGCCGCATCTGCAGGTTCAGCCGATTGCGGCTCCCACCGGCTGCAGTTCACTGCTCCAGGCCAATGGGAGGTGCTGAAAGCAGCGGCCAGCACATCCTTCGGCCGCCGCTTCCTGCAGCTCCCATTGGCCTGGAGCAGCGAACCGCGGACAGTGGGAGCCGCGATCGGCCGAACCTGTGGATGCAGCAGGTAAACAAACCTGCTCAGCCCGCCAGGGGCTTTCCCTATATAAGCGGTTTCAGAGTAGCAACCGTGTTAGTCTGTATCCGCAAAAAGAACAGGAGTTCTTGTGGCACCTTAGAGACTAACAAATTTATTAGAGCATAAGCTTTCGTGGCATCCTGAGTTTGGGAAACACTGAAGTAGATGATTATAACTGGGAAAGAGAATAACAGAGTCTGAGATTTTAAATTGTAGATCAAAATCACTATAAACTTAAAAAATTAATAACAGTGAATAATATTTTGTCATTCGACAACTTTCATCCCAGGAGGGATTGTAAGGTGAAGGATATGGAGACTGAGACAGCTTCAACAGTCACTTCATGCTTATAGGTATATAATTACTTCCATTTGAGAAAAAGATAGTGGATAAGATTGGGGTTGTTCGGTCTAGAGAGGTGATGAATAATGGAGACATCATAAAGGTACACAAAACAACACTGGTATAGAGAAAGTAAACTGATGGGTCCTATTTACCCTTTCTCACAATATGAGATTCAGGAAACATTGAATGAACTTGAAAGGCAACAATTTTAAAACTGATCAAATACATTACATAATTAACCTAATTTCAGTGAGACAAGAGTTTTGGATTGGATATTTATATTGATATTTAGTTACAATAGATGTGATTTTTTTGTTTTGTTTTAAGAAGGGGCATACATTCTCTGATATCAGGGCACATGCCTGCCACTAACTGATTTGGGTGACAAAGATTATTCCACAGTTGTCCAGTGCTAGGTTTCTTGCACTTTCTTCTGAAGCACCCAGTACTGACTACTGTCAGAAATAGGAAATTGGACTGGATGGACCACTGAGCTGTTTTGGGATGGCAATTTTTATGTTCTTATGTTAAATCAGTTTCACAAAATTGCACAAAGATAAAAAGTAGCAAATGGATAAAAGGAAATAATATAAATTAAAGAAAACATCATCATAGGAGATAAGTCTTTCTCTGATAGAAATAGTAAATTCTATGGCAAGTTATTTATTGTGTGCTAATATTCTTGCAGTGCATTTGTTCTTGCTGTTCACAAAGATTAATGATGTAAACATTGTCATTTTGCCTGATGGATATCGATGTAGTAGTACCCATTTTCCTGTTTTTTTGTAAAGCTACATTGGTTTTGGGAGAAAGCTTATTGCATGCTCCATCCAGTCTGCAAACAGGAACTTTACTTCTGTACTAAAGTAGCTGCTGATTAATTGATTTTCTTTAAAAACAATATATCATCAGCAAATAAAAAAAAAGTTCAGCATCCAGCCATCTGATTGGCTGATGTCAATTTTATTTGGCATAGCTGAGCACTGAGATAAATGGAATTGAACATTGTGACTGGATAATGGTCTCCCACAGCAAGTTAAATGTCGAGGCACTGTCAGTGAAGTTATTGAAAATAAATGCTGCGGTGAGGCCAATGCATTTATTTTCAAAGCGGGAGACCATTTTCCAATCACAAAGTTTAATTTTACTGTCATTGTTGCTGTTATACAATGGATTTATATTATAAAGTCAATAAATAAATGAGAATGGCTGGGCTGATGGAAGAGATACTTGCACCAAAGCCCTGCATTCTGATTGTCTCAGGCAGTGGGAATTTTCTCTGTTTCATGCACTCTGAAGCTAATTTATTCATAAAAGTAGATGTTACTATTGGCAAAATTCAGATGTGATGTGTAAAGTGCTGTAAATTAATCTCTCTTACACTCAATGAGACACACTCAGTTCAAAGGTGAAGTGTAAGAAGAACAAGAAGTAAATTACACATTGGTTAATTGGTGTGATAAGTCTAAGGGCCAAATAGGGTTACATCTTTGTAGCTAAGAGGAAATGTGACCCTAATTACATAAGTCCTTAGGTCTTAGAAGGAGTCTATACTGGTGTAACGTACATACTGAGAGAGTGCGATGAGTGTGTGGCTTGACCTAATTTAGACTCAACACTGAATTTACTAAATTACAAGTCAGTAAGTGGGTGAGAATCTAAGAGAGCATAAGGGCTAGATTGTGCCAAATACAGACTCCCTGTGTAAAGAATGGATTTATTCTGGGTGTGTCTGCACAGGGAGCTATTGTAGCAGTGTAGCTGCACCAATTTAACTGTGCTAGTGCAAACTTCTAGGCCAGAAGCAACAGAGGGCCCTGTGGCACCTTTAAGACTAACAGAAGTATTGGGAGCATAAGCTTTCGTGGGTAAGAACCTCACTTCTTCACTGTGGCACCTTTAAGACTAACAGAAGTATTGGGAGCATAAACTTTCGTGGGTAAGAACCTCACTTCTTCATCTTTACTTGCATCTGAAGAAGTGAGGTTCTTACCCACGAAAGCTTATGCTCCCAATACTTCTGTTAGTCTTAAAGGTGCCACAGGACCCTCTGTTGGTTTTTACAGATTCAGACTAACACGGCTACCCCTAAAAAGAAGAACAGGAGGACTTGTGGCACCTTAGAGACTAACAAATTTATTAGAGCATAAGCTTTCGTGGACTACAGCCCACTTCTTCGGATGCATAGTCCACGAAAGCTTATGCTCTAATAAATTTGTTAGTCTCTAAGGTGCCACAAGTCCTCCTGTTCTTCTTTTTGCGGATACAGACTAACACAGCTGCTACTCTGAAACGGCTACCCCTCTGATTCTAGGCCAGAGTCTCAGCTATTACTACTGGCTGCATGAGACCTCCAGCATATTCTCCCAAATTGAAGTCCCTCATAACCACACATTTTTCTTTCCAATACTTATAGACAGATTTCTGTTTTCAGGCTCCCAAATTTGAAAATTTTCAGATAAATTCCTTTATCAAATCATCATCAAATGGGTGAATTTCTAGTGGGGTGTTGCTGGGACTGATACGAAGCTTGATGCTATTCAGCATTTTCATCAGTGAAATAAATATAAAATCACAACTGATAAAATTTGAGGATCACACAGATTGATGGAGTGGTAAAGAATGGACAGGGCAGTTGTACATAGTGGTCTGAATCACTTCGCAAGCTGGGCCCACACAAACAAAATGTAAAGTTATACATCTAAGAACAAGGAATGCAGGCTATCCCTTCACAATGGGAGACTGTATCTTGGAAAGCAATAACTCTGAAAAGGATCTAGGGATCATAGTGAACAAATGACTTAACAAACGTCACAAGCTGTGATCCTGTGGCAAAAAGGGTTAATGAGATCTTTGGATTTATAAATGGGGGAAGGGGAGGGTAATGAGTAGGAGGAGAGAGGGAGGTGATTTTACCTCTGTATAAGGTATTGGTGAGATCAGTACAGGAATGCAGTGTATAGTTTGGGTACCCACATTTTTAAAAGGATATTGAAAAAAATTAGAGATGGTGCAGATAGGAGCCACAAAAAAGATTCAGGGCTTACAATGAGAGACATAAAGAGTTTGGTGTGTTTATATTATCATCAAAAAGAAGATTGAGTTGATTTCATTAGTGTATAAATACCTCCTCAGGGAGAAAGTACTGGGTACTAAACGGATCTTTGATCTAGCTGAGAAAGGCATACCAAGAACCAATGGGAGGAAGCTGAAGTCAGATACATTCAAATTAGAAACAAGACACATTTTTAGCAGTAATGATGATTAACCATTGAAACAAACTATCAAATGGATGAATGCCTATCTGGAAGATAGGCTGTAGCCAAACACAAGATATGCTTTAGTCAAACACAAGTTATTGGATTAAATACAGGGGTAAGTGGGTGAAGTTTAACAGGCTATGGTATACAGGAGTCGAGACAAGATGATCTATTAATCCCTTCTGGCTTTAAATATCTATGAACCTTAACCCATATCTGATTATCAGAGGTGATGAGCATCTGGAGCTTTCAATGACTTCAGTAAGAGCTGTAGGTGCTCAACAGCTCTAAAAATCAAATCACTTATTCACATGCCCAAAAATAGATGAATAAAGGCAAAGTCTAAGGGGCCAGTTCCTCAGCTGGTGTAAACTGGTGCAACTCCTCTGAAGCCAAATACTATTCCTAACTATTTATTTAGACGTCTTAATAACTAGCCTGACTTACAGATATGGTGAATAGCCCACTACTTTCATTGAAATCAATGAAAATCAGTCCCTTGTGACTAAAGATATAAAATCAATATTGGGTAAGGATTTAAGCATTAGGCTCCTTGGCTTTAGTGGTAACATTTTCAAAAGTGTCTAAGCGAATTAAGAGCCTTAATCCTATTTTCAAATGCGTGTTAGAAACATAGGTGTGTAAGCTCCTAAATGCCTAAATTTTGTTTGAAAATTGGACATAGGCTCTTCAGTTCCTTAGGGCAAAAATTTTAGAGATATTTAGACACCTAAAAATGGAGATAGGTGGCTAGTGGGATTTTCAAAAGTGCATAAGCACCTAACTCCTATTGAAATCAATGGCACCTATCTGGCTGTTTAGAAGCCTAAATACCTTTAAAAATCTGGCGCTTAGTCTCTTAGCCCTAGAAGTATTGACATTGTCCAATTTATAAAGGTGAACATTAAAATTATCCAGTGACTGACATGTAGTTGTGAAGGGTACTGCAAAAGCAAGCAGAATGTTCTAGGCATGAGAGCTGTCTGGGACTCAAACACCACTTCACAGGGCTCTTAGGCACCAGTAAGTTCTGACCAGCCAGCAGTGACCTGTTATTGGGTATCAGAACTACAATCTGAACTCTGACAGAGGACTCCAGTCCTGGAATCTAGTTGGTAGAACTCAGGGGGTCCTTGTTGGTTCCCTGCTATTATTTAAACCAAGCAGAGGAGCAGGAAGTTGTCTATGCAACTGGGTTTCCCCTGCACAATCTGTTCCTCTTGCCTGACTCTGATCTCCTGGTAACCTCCCGGCCCATCCTGACACCTAACTCTCAGTTTGCTCTCTGCTCTCCTGCGCTCTGTTCCAGCCTGCCTCCTGTCTCCCAACTTCCGCTCTGACCAAAGTTCACCACCTATGTCCCAGTTGTAACAGTTTGTACAGACCACTTGGCCACAGGAGAGGGCCCAGTGGTGGCAAAATGGACCCAGCTATCCAACTGCAGCCTTCAGAAGCACTGGACACACTCAGGTGGGTCTCTTGGCTTCAGAGAACCAGCTATTGCAGGAGCAAGTAAGACAACGGCATGCAGAAAACTCCAGACAGCTCGGTAAGTCCTGTTCCGTGATACACCTTCCAGAATGGTTTGACGGTAATCACCAGCAATTCCAGGATTTTATAAACCAATGCCACCTCCTGTTCATGATGCATCCTCAGTTCTACAGTACTGATCGTGCAAAGTTGAGCCTCTCAGGGGAAGCATTAGACTGAGCTTCCCCTTTCTTGGAGTGCAACAGCCAGGTACTGTTGAACTGGGAGGTCTTCTTCCAAACCCTGTCAGTGCTATATGATGATCTGAACTCAGTTCTAACAGTGGAGGCTGCTCTAAGAAAGCTCTGATGGGCAGGGTGCCATAGCCTCCTATACTGCGCATTTCCACCGCCTCATGGATGATACAGATTGAAATGAGGCAGTGCAGCTGTATCAGTTCCAGGGGTGTCTAACAGAAGAAATTAAAGATGAATTGGCCCAGGTGGGTATGCCTGAAAATCATGAATCGCACCATCCATATAGACAATTGGTTATGAGAATGAAGGGAAGAAAAAAGAGGGGTCTTGCAACTCTCTTACCCACGTACTGTTACCGCTTCATCAGTACCTCCCACTGAGCTGATGCAGGTTCAATGGCTCACCTCCGTAGAATAGGAATGATGATGCCAGCACCATCTCTGCTTCTACTGCAAGGTCAGATCACTCCATTTCAGCCTGACCCATATGAACTCCAAGGAATCAGGGAAAAAAGTTCCTCCACACTTTGAGCCTGACTGAAACACACTCTGGGTTCCACCCAGGAGCCCTCCACTTGCAGCTGCTGGTCCAGTTGCACTTACTTAGGGCACCCCAGTAAATTCTTGTCCAAGCAGCCCTCATTGACTTGGGTGCAACCAAATTCTTCATAGATGGAGCAGCAGTCCAGGTCCTGCAGAATCCCCTGCAAAACAAGGCCACTCCCAATCTCATACAGACTATTGAGGGTTCCCCTTTGTCTTCTGGTCCAGTAACAGAGGAAACAAATCCCCTGGAGGTCATGATTCAGGGGCACTGAGAAACATTCCAAATCAGCATGATCTATTCTCCATCGTTTCCCCTGATCCTCCTTATCTCCTGGCTGTCCCTCCACAATCTGCTCATTTGGTGGCAAGCACAGGAAGTCTGTTTTCTGTTAGAGTTTTGTTTGCAGCACTGTTGGGGACTGGTAGACCCTGTCCCAGCATCTAAACCCCGAGTGGCTTAGGTGGGGGAAGCTATCCAGCAAAACCTTTCATTGAAACTACATTGGAACTCCCCTCAAAATACCAAGAGTATGCCAATATTTTTTTAAAAAGGAATACAGAAACCCTGCCCAATAAAGCAACAGCCAGGAGCAAAAATACCATCTGGAAGAATTTATGTCATGTCAGAGCCTGAGCTCATAGTGCTTTGAGAATATGTCCAGGAGAACCTGGCCTGGGGGTTTATCTGTAAGCCGACCTCACTGGCTGGCACCCATCCTTTTCATCAAGAAGAAAGATGGCAATCTCTTGCTATGCATTAACTACTCCACATTCAATCAGATAACTATCAGGAATCATTACTTGCTACCCCTGATTCCTGAGTTGCTCAATAACATGAGACTGTTTGGTACATTCAGTAAATTGGACCTCTCGGGGGAGGGGTGTACAACCTCATCCAAACTGGGCTAGAGGATAAGTGGAAGATTGCCTTCCCAACCCGGTGTGGCTACTGTGAATATCTGGCAATGCTCTTTGGGCTAACCAACACCCCAGCCACCTTCTAACATTTTATAAATGATGTGTTCCAAGACATATTGGACCAGTATGTAGTGGATTCCTTAGATGACATATTGGTCTTCTCCAGCTACCCTAAACAGCATACTGCTCATGTCTGCATGGTCCTGGTATGTTTTATTCCATGCTTGAGAAGTGTGCCTTCAATCAGGCCTCCACAGGCCTCCACAGAGTTCTTGGGTTTCATCTTATCCCCAGAAAGGATCCAAATGGACCCATGTCAGCATCAAGTTGTTCAAGATTGCCCAGCTGGCAATTCAGTGTGTAACCTTCAATGCTTCCTGGGGTTTGTTCCCAATTGATCCTGAATTTTTCAAAACAAATTAAGCCCCTCATCACTCTCCTTCAGAAGAATTCCCAGTTCTGTTGGTCTCCTGAGGCCCAACATTTGTTCCTTCAGATGAAACTTGCCTTCACCTCTGCACCCATACTGGCACACCCAGATGTCACACAAGCCTTCATTGTAGAAGCTGACCCCTCCAGTACAGTGATCAGAGCTGTCCTCTCCCAATGACTTGATCCCCAATAAGTATGACATCTACACACTTATTATTCAAGGAGCTAAACTACAATAAGATACTGCACCACAAGCCCTGTGGCCTCCTCCACCCCTTGGAAACGCCGTCTCAACCCTGGGCAGCTATCTATAAACTTTATTGTTGGTTTGCAGGAGTCCAACAAATTTACATCAGATGGCCCACTTCATCCTTTTCACAGGCCACCTTTCCACTGAAGAGATGGCTCAGCTATGAATTAGCTGTGTAGTCTGTCTCAATGGCTTTTCAGAGCACATCACCTCCAGTTGGGGGTCTCAGTTCATGGCATGGTTTTGGCATGAGGCCCTGCACCTGCTGGGGGTCCACACATGTCTTTCCTCTGCTTACCATCCTTTGTCCAATGGGCAGACGGAAAGGGCAAACCAAATTCTCAAGCAGTAACTATGGTGTCACATCAGTTATCACCAGGATGATTGGTCCTCACTTCACCCTTATGCAGAGTTTGCATACAACATGTTTCCATGCACCCACAGATCAAAGCCCCTTTTTTACCAATTATGGGTACCACCCCTGATTCCACCCAGAATTATCCACATCCTCTCCCAACCCAGCTGCCTTGGACCTAATGCTATGAATTCATTGGGCCCTGAAGAAGTGGTCAAACTATAAATGGTAAGGCCCGGCCCCACTTACGCAATGGGATAAAAGGTCTGGCTCGCCATGAAGCATCTTTATATAGACAGACCCACTCACAAGCTGAACTTTTTGATCCTTTTAGGATCCTGCGACTGGTTAAAGCAGATGCTTATGAACTTCAACTACCCCACTCTCTGAAGATTCACTTGGTATTTCATTTATCACTTTTGAAACTCTACACCAAATACCCCTTTCCTCACAAAACCTGTCCACCTCTTTCACTAGTACATGTACAGGGCCATGAGGAATACATGGTTCATGAGGTCCTGGACTCTAATTGTAAATATGGCAGGCTCTTGTATTTTATCAACAGAGAAGTGTACAGTCCTAAGGATTGCACCTGGGAGATAGCTGAAAGTGTACATGCCCCTGCACAAGTGTTTCATAAGAATCACCTCCCAAAATTCAGTCCACTGTCACTCAGAGGGTACTGCTTGGGGAAGGGGTTATGTCAGGGACTGAGGGTCTTGAACACTACTCTAAAGGGCTCTTAAGAGCCACTAAGTCTTGACCTGCCAAGAGTGGCCACAACTATGGAGTTAACACTTATAGCCAACTCCATTCCTGATATCTGATTGGGGGAACTCCATGGGTCCTAACCTTTTTTTCCTGTTTCTGTTTATACCAAGCAGAGGAATAGGAGGTTGTCTGTGCATCTGGGTTTCCCCTATTTAAGACTGCATCCCCTGCGCTATCTACTCCTACTGCCTGACTCTCATATCCTGATACCTGATTCTCAGTTTTCCTTCTTGCCTGTTTCAGACTATGATCTCCTGATATCCAACCTGGCCTGCCTCCCAGCTCCTGACATATGCTTCAACAAAAAGGTCAGAGCACCTGCATCCTGGTCATGATTAGAACAACAAGGGAGATTCAAGAGACACGGGTTCCATTCTTGACTCTGCCAGTGACATCCCTTGCCATTTAAACTTTTAATGTTTAATTTCCCCATCTTTAAAACATGATTAATAATGCCCACATTGAGATCTTCAGATGAAAGGGTCTACACATGTCAAAAGTGCCATTATTATACCATTAATAAAGAATAATGCAAAATATAGTTGTTAGGCTGTCATTACATTTTTGAACATTTATCCATTCACTGTTGTTCTGGTGCTACCAGTAACAAATCAACACTTATTTTTCTAAATTAATCCATTTGTAGTAATTGCCATTTTAATTCTCATTTTATCAAACTCTTTTGTAGCAGAAACTTATTCAGGTGTATTGTTCTTTTATTTTGAAAAAGATAAACAAGGAATATTAAAAGTATAAAGGAAAAAGTATCTTCCAACTTAAAGGAGAAAACACACATTTTACTCACTTTCTTGACATTTTTGAGCTCTGGAAGGAGAGTTGTTTCATTTCTAGGTGTTGACCAGCAGTTAGGAAAAAGAGTTAAAGACAAGTTGCCATATGTGAGAGAAAGGAAACACAGAGAATATAAAGAACACACTGGAAAATAGGGAAAAGGTTAAAGTGATATTTTGTCTGGTCAGTCTTGCTTAGCAAATACCTTAAGGAATGAGTTAGTTAAAATGTCACCAACTTAATTTTTTTCTATGAAGACACAAATCAATGATTTTTTTTTTAAGTTGGAAGGAGAGGGATGGTTGGTTCCACTAAAAGAAAAATGATACAGCACTATTTAGGTTTTGTGTTATTAAAGCAAAGACCCAGAACCACATTCTGGAATTGTTACTCTTTCTTTGTGGTTTTTGGAAGTTTCTACACACTTTATTCTTTTTGGACTAAAACCTGAAACTGTTCCTTCTCAAACAGCCTTATTGCTTGCTTTCCTAACCCCAACTGTATATTACTTGGATACAGTTATTCCTAAGAATGTATCCTTTGTGGTCTGCTAATGGGTTTGGCATTCCTTCTATTTGTAAATTTAAGCTGGGAATAGCTTTCTTCCATGTGAAAAGGGTTTGGGTAGTATCTTGGCCAAAAAAAGCAGTCATTATCATACAGTCAGAATCATCATTGCCTTTATACCAAGAGAGCAATAAAACCAAAAAAGAACAAAAGTAAAGTCTACATGTGAGAGCCTACAACGTGTCTCACTCTGCACTGAAATGAACAGATAATTGTAGCCTCTCTCTGGAAACAACAAACAGCCAAAAATGTAAAGGTGCAGTAAGAAGACAAGAAAATCATAAGTTACATGGTTAGACTTTAAAATAAGCATTTATGGGTCATATCTAAAATGATATTTTAGTTTTAGTTAGTTTTAGTCTTGGTTCCAGACATTTCCAGGGTAATCTATTGTAAAAAAATATATATAGAATTGCTGCAGAGCTTTGTCCTCAGTTACAACAATGCAACACCATTGGCTTTGGCTCTTGTACTTGTGATACTGGTGTAACACCAACAGACCCCGGTTATCGGCAGGTGGTATCAAACCTGGGGCCTCGGGAGCTTAGTGCATGAGCCTTTCCCGCATGAACTAAAAGCCAGCTGGCTGCTAGCTGAGATTGTAGAGCAGACTTCTTTTATCTCTCCCCTTAAGTAGTCTCGGCGCCACTAGATGGGACAGAACACCACCCCCAGAAGGTGTATGGGTTACACTGGCAGATTGGTGCCAGCTCATGCCAAAGCTTTCAGTCAGTTTACATATGTATTAGTATAGATCAAAGTAATTTTTAAATGTATAAAAATGTATTTGATGTTTAAACTTCATGAAAACTAGCTGGATGTTACATGCATTGTTTTCACTTATCTGCATCCTGTTATAATGTAATAGCAAACATTTACATTGTGTATACTTCTGTAACTAAATAACCCATCAAATGAGCCATCAAGTGAGAAAGAAGCCTTGTAAAATGCAAATGAATAACTTTAACAGATTCATGCTAATTTCAAAGCAAGTGGTTATTGTGTGTGATGATTGGAGGTCAAAGACTCAAAATGCATTCCTCACTCTCCATCATCAAAGGAAAAGCCCAAGTGGGTAGCGACCCTGTCAGCTTGTTTGCAATATGAACAAGCTGTAAGTATGGATTCAGGGAAAGATCCTTCATCTCTGGAGTGTTTGGATTCTAACAGGGCAGAATAACTGAATGAGAAGATGGACATCCCCAGAGTTATTTTGGGTAGTCTTAGAGACTTTGGGGAAACTGGCAGATTAATACATCTCTGCTAACATCTGGAATTATAGATGGTGATTCACCTGTACATATACATTACCTGCTTTAACCTCTCAATAACTCTCATTTCTTTTTCTTAGCTAATAAACCTTTAGTTAGTTTACTATAGAATTGGCTACCAGTATTATCTTAGGAGTAAGATCTAAAGTACCAATTGATCTGGGGTAAGTGACTGGTCTCTTGGGACTGAAAGGAACCTAAATGTGATTTGATCTTTGGTGTAAGTGACAATTTATCACTAAGTCCAGTTTGCCTGGGTTGTAATATAGACTGGAGAGTCTAAGGGGACTGTCTGTGACTCCATGGTAACACTGGTGTAGTGATCTAGGAGTTCACATTTGTTACTGGCTTGGTGAAATTTAATTATAGAACACGTCACCAGTGTGGAGTGTCTTCTGTTTTCTGACAGTCTGCCCTGAGGTAGGCACTCACAGTTGTGAGCCGCTCCAGACAGCGTGACAGTATTCAAATATGATTTTTAAAAAATGTATTAAGGAAAAGTTACAATAAAATATTTACTACATTGTACATTACTTAGGTTTAGGTTAATATTCAAAGAACCTGGTTAAAGATTCTGGCTTGCTGGCTGGGAAGTCCTCCTCCTCTGAGTATGCTAGAAATGGTGACAAAATTTCTAAATATCTATCTTCTTTTGGTGTTTCTCGTGTACATCTACTTGATGTGAAAGCTTTTCCATTACCAAGATAGAATTATGGTATAGTAAAATATGGACTATCTCTATGCGATAGTAGCGGACAAGAGAACAATTACTGCAATGAACAGCTGGAAACTGGTGTCTGAGTGGATTGTCATAGCAGGGTTTACTACTTCTGTCAAGGCTGCTTCCCCACTCTGAACTTTAGGGTACAAATGTGGGGGCCTGCATGAAACTTCTAAACTTAACTACAAGCTTAGATCTGGTCCGCTGCCACCACTCCCAAAGTGCTAATTCCTTCCCTGGGTAGCCTTGAGAGACTCTTCACCAATTCCCTGGTGAATACAGATCCAAACCCCTTGGATCTTAAAACAAGGAGAAATTAAGCATCCCCCCTCCTTTCTCCCACCAACTCCTGGTGGATCAAGATCCAACCCCCTTGGATCTAAAAACAAGGAAAAATCATTCAGGTTCTTAAAAAGAAGGCTTTTAATTAAAGAAAAAGGTAAAAATCATCTCTGTAAAATCAGGATGGGAAATAACTTTACAGGGTAATCAAACTTAAAGAGCCCAGAGGACCCCCCTCTAGCCTTAGGTTCAAAGTTACAGCAAACAGAGGTAAACACCCTAGTAAAAGGTACATTTATAAGTTGAGAAAACAAAGATAAAAACTAACACGCCTTGCCTGGCTGTTTAGTTACAAGTTTGACATATGAGAGACTTGTTCAGAAAGATTTGGAGAGCCTGGATTGATGTCTGGTCCCTCTTAGTCCCAAGAGCAAACTCCCCCAAACAAAGAGCACAAACAAAAGCCTTCCCCCTACCAAGATTTGAAAGTATCATGTCCCCTTATTGGTCCTTTGGGTCAGGTGTCCACCAGGTTATCTGAGCTTCTTAACCCTTTACAGGTAAAAGGATTTTGGAGTCTCTAGCCAGGAGAGATTTTATAGTATTGTACACAGGAGGGCTGTTACCCTTCCCTTTATAGTTATGACAACTTCCTACAATAAATTATGCATAATTGTCATCCGCTGTTATGTACCAACAGACACAGCAAAGGGGAAGAGGAAGAGATGGACAGATTTTATCTACAACTGGATAGCATTATAGATGAGATTTCTGATCATGATATGCTCCTGATAATGGGAGATATGAATGTAAAGATTGGTAGGGAATGTGGTAAGCAAATAAATAGTGTTGGACCACATGGCATTGAGACTGCAAACAATAATGGGGAAAGGTTAAGAACTTGCTGTGGGATACACAATCTAATTATTAGCAGTACTTGGTTTCCTCAGAAAGACATGCACAAGATGGCATTCACCAGATGGTAAAATAAAAAAACAGACTGACTGCATTATTATCAGTAAAAGCATAGACTGTCACTGTTGGATGTTAGAAACTGAAGTACTGATATGGCAGTGATTATGAACTACTAATGGAAAAGTAATATTTATTTTAATTTAAAATCTAAGAAATAGAAAGTTGTGGTTGATGCCAAATTTGATCTTGCTAAGTTAAAGTGTAACTTTCTGAGGGAGGCATATGAAATGATGCTTTGAGGGTGTTTCAGGTCATTAATTTGTCATGATGAAGAAACCTCATAACAGACTGGATTGGAAATATTCAAAGAAGTGGTACAAAACATAGTAGATGAAGTTATTGGAAGATGTAAGCAAACAAGGAAAAGCTGGGAAAGCAATGAAACAAGAGTATTACAGGAAAAGTGTAAACAAGCTAAAACTGCTGGGAAAATGAAAGAATTAAAAGCATTGTACACAACTGTGAAGAAATCACTGAGGTTGGACAAACAAAATTTTGGAAAGAAGATGCTCTACAACTAGAGTGGGCATCAAGAAAACAAGATATGAAAACAATGTACAGGAAGGTTAGATTGTATGGAATCAATCAGGTCAGTGACGCAAGCAGTAAGAAAGGCTACTGGTGAATTGACAACAAATGCCAAAGAGATGCTATAAGTATAGAAGTAGCATTTTGACAAAGTGCTGTATGTACACTGTAATTCATCCAGATGTAACCATTCTAACCATTCTATTTGAACAGGGCTGATTGCAAGGCAGAATGGATATCAGTGCTGAACCACCATGAGAAGAAGAAACAGAAAGAACAGTTAAGCATTTAAAATAGGAAAGTTGCAGGAATAGAAGACAGTATAACAGAGGGCATAACAAGTGCCATCAAAGCATTAAAAAAGATACAAGAAGATAGGGGAGCAAAAGGAGGTAACTGATGACTGGCCTAAGGCAATTGTTGTACCAATCTTGAAGAAAGGAGATCCTACCGGTCCAAATAATTATAGAGATATAAGCTTATTGCCAGTACTGGGAAAAATCATGATGAAAACAATTGTCAACAGATTAAAGACCAGTATTAGAGGAAGTAGTAGGCAAAGAACAGTGCAGCTTTATACCAGCCTGAAGTAGCATTGATCAGATATTCATCCTCCAACAGCTGATGGAAAAACAGCAAGAATGGGGATTAAAGATGTTTGCTGTTTTCAACAGCAAGAGGCATTTGATTCATAGAAAGTAGCAAATACACTGTTCAAGATAAGGCCATTTCAATTATAAGAGCTATGTACGAAGATTCCTTCAGTCCCATAAGAACTGAGGGAAAATTAAGCCCATGGTTCAAGTCAAAGTTTGACGTAAGACAAGGGGGCATGGAATCATCATTACTTTTCATCATGTTCTTGAAATGGATATTAAGAATGTTAGACAAGCTGGAGGATGTGACATTGGGTGATCTAGAGTTAAACTTTGCTTCTGCAAATGAAATTTTACAACTGGCTGATGTGTTGTTGACTTGGACTTACAATAACTGCCAAGAAGACAAAGTGGTTGCATCTGGGAAAAGGGACAATAGATATAATGTTGAAATGCAGCAGTGGTGATAAAATCATTACATTTGGCACCAAAGTAAAAATTCATCATCAATGTACTAATAGTATTACTCTATGATCTGGAAGCAGCTGCAATAAATGGAACAGACATCAGAAGGCTGGAGGTAGTAGAGATGAGAGTTCTTGGAAAGCTAGCAGATGTAAATTGGAATAATTTTAAGACAAAGACGTTAGAAGGAGAGTAGATGTGAAATCAGGATCTGGTATATGCTAGCATCAAAAATATTATGATGGTGGGGACACTGGAAAACAAACAGATGATAGGCTGCCAAAGAAAATAATGCAAACAAAGCCAAGGTCAGTCCTAGAGGCCAAACACTGACTACATGGTGGGATATCAAACACAGGGACATAATCAGGTGGGGCTTAATGGAGAAACAGAAATAAGTGGACAGAAATGGGTGGCAATGCTGTACTGCTCCCTGTATCTGGAAAGATACTTTGGGATGAAAAGGAAGAGGAGGAGGGGGTAGCTTTTTCCAATAATATGCAATACACAGTCTAATTGCTAACAAGTAAAAATAAATTAATTTCTTATGCTGGAGCATTAAGTAAGAATATCTAGGAAGTCAGCATCTTGTAATAAGAAAAATGTTTTTAATAATTTCCTCCCCAAATTGTCTAATTATTCCTGGACACAACCACTATATGTGCAAGTATGTTTTCCTTTCCCTGCAGCCCCTCCCTTCCAGCAGAGCACTTTCCTACTAACAAAAATAGAATGGATCTTAACTGTCATCAAATGCCACCCATACCAGATCAATTTCTTTGTCCAAAACCCTCTCCCATCTTTTCATCTGGACTGTATTTTTATCAGTATCTTTTTTGATCAAAATTGTATATATTTTAGAAATTAAATCTTTTGTTCTAGCTTGCTCCTGGGTCAACTTCTCAAAATGTTGTTAAAGGTCTAGATAGAGCCATCTTGTATCCACATTTCACAATAAAATGTTTGATTTGCAAATACTGAAAATATGAGATCTTTGTATTATTACATATATCTAGGTATGATTTCAAATCAGGACCCAGGAACAGCTGTCTGAATTGAGTGATCTCAGCTCTTACCACAACAAATAGTGATGCTGATATTTCCTAAGGATAAATTCCTGATTGTTCACTGCAAAATTCCACAAAAGATTCATATTTGAATAATCAGTTTAGTCGCTGTTCCATTTGGTCTGTGATATGAGTTTCTCAGTCTTGAAAACAATCATAGTTTTACAACAAAAGCTTTTTGGCAAAACATTGTCTCTGAAATGAAATTTCTGCTTCTGGTAATTCCCTCAAGATGTTATTCTTCTGTTGTATTTTGACTTTTCTTGGGGTTTCAATAATACTATTGTAGGTGACATAAACAGTCTGTTCAGTTTAAACATAGCACCAAACTTTTAAAATCCAATTTACCATCTGCTGAAGCCTGAAGGTAAACATACATGCCAGGCAATAAGTCACACAGGAATATTCCCTATCAGCCTGTGTTATGAAGAGCAATCTTCATAGATGTAGTTGCATTCCATTCTCCATATTCATTTTTAATTTCCTTGTGACTTGCTTTAGTCAATAGAGCAAAGTGGAGAGCATATTTTGAAAAATCTCCTGTCTTACCTCTCAGCATTCTCCAATTTTTTTTTTTTCATTTTAAACATGAAAACTCACAGCTATACACTGCGGTTATCTGTGATCTATTGGTCAAAGGCTACTTGATTAATGTGTGATTGCAACACTTTTCTCCCCACTGGCAAACTACTTTCCCACCTGTGGTTAAAAAATGATCACTTTGTACTCTTAAGCACATACTTTGACATCTCCATTCTTAAATTCATCTGAAATATAAGAAAAATAGTGTAAGAATTCTACCACATCAGAAAGCTCTGGGATGAATTCTGAACTGAAAGAGCATATACCATTGGACCGGAGATTAATTTTGGGCTGTATACACAGAGGTATCACAACAGTGAGCTGCACAGAAAGGTAGTGAGTAGAGTGTGGATTATGGACTGATTTGTGAGGCAGTATTAAAAGAGCTAAGAGAGTTATGAAAATAGATATATTGATGTATACATATTCTATACCCATTACCCGGCTGTACCAGCACTAGCTGAATGGAGACATGACAACAGTATACAAATACTAGAAAGGTGGAAATACTATGGAGAACAATGTATTAATTATATTATATTGCAAGGAGGTATAACTAGAAATTTAAGAAAGCAAAAATTTAGGCATAAAAGTCTATTAGGATTGATGATGGAATTTATTAACCAGGGGAATCATCTCCAAAGGGAAATGGTACAGGCCCAATCACTGGGGCACATTTTAAAGCTAGACTGGACAAAACACTGGAACATACATCACTGGGACCAATCTTGCATAGACTGGGTGCTAGACAAGGTGAGTTATTACCATGTCTAGATTTTATGGTTCTATGAACTGGCTCAGAAAAGTTCTGGTCCCTTGGAAGGTAACATGGGGTGACAGTATATGTGCAGGGCTGGTTGTCAACTGGCTAGAAGTGCTTTGGTTTGTTCTTGGCTCAGCTATTTGTTCTTCTAATTTTGGAGCCAAATAAAGCTAATTTAAATAGTTTATTACTATTGTTTAATAAAGAATGGAAAGAGACTGTAAAGGAATAAAAGTGAACAGCATCCTAAATATTTAAAACCCTTCAAAGGCAGTTCAAGTCCCACCAAAATCAGCATTTTGACAGAAAATATGAAATAGTTTATAGTTAGCATTCACATAATGGCTGTCCTGCTTCTCCACAACGGGGAGTTAGTTTTTGAAAAGATAACAGCTCTACTTGGGATATTTAAATCTCCATGCATGACATCTACCCATTGTGGAGATATGGAAAAAATAGCCTATGTGACCAGACAGAGGAAAGAATTTCATAGGCATGGGGAAACTACTTCTTAAATACTATTCAAGCCTGGATTGAAAAGAAAATGTGAATTAACAGAATGGACCAAACTGGATGTAAGTGGGCCAGCCACCTCCTATGCACTTCCTTGGGGCCTAGGATCACACTATAGACAGTCTGCCTCAGCTTCCCCCTCTTGGACTGTTCAATAAACTCAAAAACCACTTTTGTCCACCATCCAACCCTTCTTGGGTTCTAATTTATTAAATTAACAAGCATTCAAAATAAAAATTTCAAGTCCATCCTAAAGTCCACACAAACAAAGGTTTTGCTTCCTCCTCCCAGGCCTTCCTGCCTGGTGCTTTTCCTGCTTTGGCAGGCCATTCCCAAGTTCTACCTGCCTGGAATTTTTCTCTGACATGCTCTGCTATGGCCTGCTCATTCTTAACCATCCCAAATTCTTGACCATTGTTGCCTCCTGCAGCTCTTTATAGGGCAATCACTCTGATTTCTCCCAGGTGTGACTCATTCAAACCCTAGCCCCAACCACTCAGCTCTTAAGGGGTGAGCAGCCAATCAGCTGCTCATTTTTAAGATGCTGATTTTGGCTAGCAATCTGAGAGATGATGCTGTTTATATCTGATGTAAAGATTTAGAGCTGCGTGTTGTCTGTGCACTGAAGGCATTTCAGCCCAAACTCTCTCTCCAGCTCTACCAATGCTATCCTATAGATCAGAGGTAATCAATTTTTTTTTTGTCAAGCTCCAAATTTCTTGGTCAAGGTATAGTCAAGGTCCGTACTCCAGAGAAAATAACACAATAATAATAACAATATTAATAATAATAGGTAAATAAAAAGATTTTGGGATCCGTTCAAAAGTGTCTGGCAGTCCAAATTTTGTCTGCAGTCCGCCTATTGACTACCCCTGCTATAGATGTTGAATAGTATGGGAGAGAGGAATGAGTCTTGGAGAAATAATTGCTCATAATGACCTTCTGTGCCAGAATGGAAAGACTTGATCCTAGTCATGGTGTTTCTATTTGCCCCAGCAGCTTTTTTGGAAGCAGGATAGAGATATTTAGTAATAAAGGGTGAAATTCTAGCCACAAGTGGAAAAGTTCCATTGACTCTACGGGGCCAAGGTTTCATCTGAAATATCATACACAGGTTAGTGGATGAAACGTTCTATAATATAGAATCTTCTTATTTAGTCTTTTTATAATAAAGGAACATGCTACAAAAATACTACACAAAATTTGTTTACTGCTCCATTTTTAGAGAGCCTGAAGACTTTTGATCTGATATAAATTTACTGGATATGTCCAACTTGAATATTAGAGCAAAACCAACATACAACAGTGGCCTTAAAGCACTGTCTATATTAGTCTGACAATGCAGGAGTACTACGTAGTCCAGTTCAAATATCAATTTAAACTGGCTCTGGTGAGTCTACAAAAGTTATGGAAAGTATCTTTAAAGCAAAATATTATACATATAAATGAAGGATTTACTACAGTCCTTTAGAGTTTCTAGAAAGAAATCAAGTAAAAACATTTTTTTATATATTAGTCACTCTAAAAAGAAAATTTCAGAACTTTCAGGAAAAACAAAACCACCTTGAAAAAGTGAAAATTTTCAGCAGTGATGGACAGCAAAGTGGTGTGAGCAAAATCTAATTTTGCAGAAAGAGAGAGCTGTTGGACAATTCTCTCTCTACCTATGTTTCTGGAGGTTTAGTCTTTAATGAGATAGAAATGTAATTCACAAACCTTTGCTATCCCCTAGGTCATAATTCTTCAGGAAAATCCCTGTGTGAGTAAACACATGATTTATAGAGCTGGTTGAAACTGATCTTTTTTTTTCTTTCTTCATTTATTTTAAATGAAAAGAATTTGTTTTCAATCAAAAGCTTTTTTGACTATTTTAAGTTTTCAAGTAAAAAATTCAAAATTCAGTTTTTTGGGTTTTGTTTTGGCTGAAAAAATCCAACTTTATTTTTTTAATATAGCTACTCCCATAGATCCACTAAATGTGTGATTTTTTCCTTCACATTTAAATATTTTTAAATGTTAAAAATGTACATTTCCCCCCCCAAAATATCAGTTAATTTTTTAATGAAAATTTATCCAAAATGAAAAGTTTCTCAAAAGATTTTTTAACTAAGCTTTTCTTTTTTCAACAACAACAAAATCACTGAAAAACTTCCAGCCCTCTTTACTGATTAACCACAGGTAGCAGGTAATGGTACCAGTTGGTTTTCCTCTTTGGTTGCATAATTTAAAACTCATAACTCTTCAGATGTGACATTTATGGTGATACAGTGTTTGAAAACAATAAGTTGTGTCATCTGAAACAATGGTTCCCATCTACTGGTATCTTCAGGATTTTATGGCTGGTATTTATGGATCCTGCTTTAACAGTCTGTAAGAGACACCCAATTCACATTTGGATGTACATGCTACAAATAACAGGATTTGAAATGCTTCTAACCCTAGTCTTGCAGTCAAGATATTTGAGTCAACAAGACTGAGCTTTAAAGCATTAGCTCAAGACCCTTCTTAGATTTAAGCATAGACAGCAGTATGGGACATGGCAGCCATGAATTCAGTGTTTTGTTTTTTTTAATGTTACTAAAACAGAATTTGTCCCTTAGTGGTACCCCAAATTTACCCCAAAAGGCTGAAATACAGATTAAAAGAACTCTTGGATATTTTATGTATTTTTTTCCTCCACTCTTCTGCAAGAATGCACACCAGGTAATAAATTAATGTGGGTGGGAAAGAAATGAAAGATTATATGTCAGCTATGATTTCCCACAGCTTTTTGATAAAAGAAGCCTTTTAAATAACATTAAGGCAAAACTATTAATATCCCTTGCTAGATGTTAGCTATAAAACATGCTGTTAAAAGCCCACTTCCCACAAAAGTTTGGGCATCTAACAAGATTATTTTTGAGAGTGTAATTAGTTACATTTTTTTTGACATTACTGAGTTTGCTCTCAAAATCAAACTGTCAGAATTATTTTTTACCAGTCCCTGCAATTATGCCTTTTCCTAATAAATAATGTTTGACTAACATGTTCACATTCTTAAATGAATGTAAAACAGACCTGCATCTAATCTGGTTTTCAGAAAAATAGCAGGCAAATTGCCCTGAAACATTAGACAAGTCTCAAACAGCAGAAGATATTTGAATATACCAGAGCTATTATCTGGCAGTAAGTGTGAAAAATACTGAGAAATTAAAATTGAAACTAGGTAGCTGTTACATATAAATGAGAGACAGATATTCCAAAGATTTCCTTTTCTATCAGTTTCTATGTCCATCTGTAGGGTCAAATATTTTGTATTAGGCTCAAAAAGAGAAGAAGGCTGGCGTAGAGGTTAGAGTGCAAGAGTGGGGCCTGGGAGACCTTCTATCAGATCCCTGCTCTGTGTGATCATGGGCAAGTCAGTTAGTCTCTCTGTGCCTCCGTTCCCCACCTGTAAAATGGGGATAATAGCACCTCCTTGCCTCATAGAGTGTAGTGAGGATATGTCAAAAGATTGTGAGGTGCTCAGATACTATGGTAATGGAGGCCATGTAAGTAGCTAAGACCGAGAGAAATTCCAGTTGATATTGTGTTAGTCTGGTTTGAGGGAAAGAGGCGTATAGACGCTTTCTGCAATTAACACACTATGTGGCAGGCAGACTAGGGCCCTCGTACATATTTCACAACTGGGAAAATGTTAATTTGATTGCCAAGGATAAGCTAAGGGTAAAGAAAATGGGAGGCTAACATTAGGTTCCTAAGTGCATATTTAGGCTTCTCAATAAATTACTTGATTTTCAAAAGTGTCAAACACACAGTAACTTTCATTGACATCACTGAGAGTTGCCGGTTGCTTAATGTTTTTGAAAATGATGTCACTTTGTTTGGAGGCCTTAATATGGAATTGGAAGCCAAATGTTTTGAAATCTGGGCTATACAGCTTTTAGACTGCCCTCCACACACACACATGAAATACTGCTTTTAAATTCTAAGGGTCTGCACATCTCTAAAACAAATGCCCAAAGGAGCCTCCAACATTGATTGCCTTAGTTAGGAGGGTGGGGGGTTTAATTAAAGATTGAATCAAACTATATTACATTTAATGTTGGCAATGTTCCTTAGTGCAGGCTTGGTGTTGCTACTATCACACAGACAATACATAACTCGTGCATTATGAAGACCATATCAGTCATTTTAAAATCAATTTTGACATTCCATAGGTATGTTTATAGTTATTGCCACAGTCACCTCCTCCTGTGGAATCAACTTCTGCCCCCCTCTTTATTGGGGTTTCCCAGCATGGACTGTAATGTGTTTATTTTTACTGGATTTTCTGTGGGTCTTGAAGGAAACAATGCATGTATGCTTGTCTTGTTCCTGGCCCTTCCCCAGCCTTGGATCTTCAACCCCTTAGAGTATGTCTACACTGCAGGTGGGAGTGAGCCGCCCAGCCCGGGTACACAGACTCATGGTAATTGGGCTTGAGCTAGCATATTAAAAATAGAAATGTAGGATGTTCCAGCTTGGGCAGAAGCTCGGGCTCTCAAGCCCACCCGACTCCCTAGGCTTCAGAACCCAAGCTCAAGCCTGAGCTGCAGTATCCAAACTACTATTTGTAGTGTGCTAGCTAGATCCTGATAGCGCAAGTCTGTCTTCCTGGGCTGGAAAGCTCGCTTCCAGATGCAGTGTAGACATACTCACAGAAGGCAGGGATTTAGAGAAATAGGGGCAGTCCTGTGGAGGGAGCTGACCTCCACTGACCATGCAGGCATCCACCTACAGGGTCTCTTTGGAGCAGCAAGTATAGGGGGAATGTAAGTCTTCCAACTCATGTAAAACTTTTCTCAAGCATGTAGAGTATAGCTGGAACATTCATCTGTTATTTATCTCAGTGGACCTGATGTGTTGTTTTAGAACAAAACTCAAAATGAAATCAATGGAAGATGTGCACTCATAGCAATGGTTGAATAAATAGTCACAACTTCAGACAACAAGACACCTTCTATGGCTAGATCACATTGTTTCTGCATTGTTTAATCAGAGAGACATATCACTGCTTCAATCTGTCTGCCTGATGCTCCATGCCTGTGAACTTGGGCTAGATATTCATTATAGGAACAAAGTATCTCTTCTGGTCTGCTATAGGAGTCTGGAAAGAAGAGAAAACAATCAATTTACTGTTCAATCCTGAAGACTGAATTCTTCCTGCTCTTTTTTCCAATAAAGACAAATTTTAAGTTTAGTCCTACTAGAGGGGGAGGGATAGCTCGGTGGTTTGAGCATTGGCCTGCTTAAACCAAGTGTTGTGAATTCAATCCTTGAGGGGGCCATTTAGGAATCTGGGGCAAAAATCTGTCTGGGGATTGGTTCTGCATAGATGACCTCCTGAGGTTCCTTTCAACCCTGGTATTCTATAATTCATGAAATCCATTGCTAAAAGCCTTCATAAAATAAAAAACTCAAGAATATTGAATGCTACCAGTCTAGTTATAATTTACAAGAAACTTAAAACCAGGAAAGTTTCATTCCAAACTGAAAACTCAGATCCAGTTCATTGAAAGATTTTCTAATGTTCACTGAACTAGTTGAGTCATGGTTATCCCATCTACATGTTACCATGTTCAAATATCTGGTTTTGTGTCAAAATCATGTGAAAATTGAGGTTTTGCATGGGTTTGACACAAAAACACATGAAGTTCTGGGGTTTCAACTTAATTTTATTCTGAGATATATTAGTTTTGTTCAGGGATTGTTTAAACCTGAATCTTAAAGCAAAACTTGAGATTTTTGAACTTCTATTGCTAAACATCAAAGCAAATGTACAATGAAAGCACCAGCTTCTATCCAGGTCTATTAGGAAATCACAAACCCCACATTACTGAGTTTCATTCACCAGTTTCATTCTATTTCAGCAGCCACGCAAGTGTCTGTCTGATACCGTAACTCCATTCCTGGGCTTTCCCTACTGGGGAACTAGGCATTCAGGACTTCTCCAACTACCACATGACTCCTGTTTAAAAATAAATACAAACCCACTTTGCTACTATCTGATCTATGGCTACATTTTTCCAGGGTTCAGCTTGCTTGGATCTTGAATTTTGGTTCAGGCTCATATAGTATAAATTATTTCAGTCAATGGCCTAGAATACTGCCCTTCCAAATATCACTGTGATTGACATTTTCTGAAGATTAATTTTGATTTTTTAAATGTAAAGACACAATGGCCCACATTACAAAGGAAGGTGCTTTGCAGAGGCAGAAGTTTCCCACAATGTGCATTTGCCATCTGTTTTAAAAGCCCCAAAGTTTACAATGTCAGATTTGCACCACTCAGTGTTATATGATAAATAAACAGCACATAGCATTACACAGAACAATAGCATATTTTAGTTACATTGTGTATAAGATCATCACTGCTGGTGTTGGGTACATGGGGCTTATAAGAAAAGCTGTAGCAGCTTACCAGACATGTTTTGGTTTGAAACAGTCAGTGTCTCATACTACATTTTCTTTCTTAGACAAATCATTACTATAAAGTATATTTGTTTTACCAGTTATTCCAAATTTCATAATGGGCTGAGTCTATCCCACTGTGAGACTGCAGGTGATCAGCAATATCGAGTGCAGAGGAATGAATCTTCCTATCATTGCCAGTGCATTTAGGTTGTTATTCTTGGAGTGGGGCACAGTGTGGGCCAGAGCTCTGGAGATTTTTTACTACCAGTATGTAATTCAAAGTGTCAAAATATCTCTAATCTTTTAACAACCACTGGCATGGTCCAATGGGATATCGTTTTTAATGTCTTATCTGGAGGATGGCACTTCTCAGAGGTGCAGCAAAACAAGTATCTGGCAGAGGTAAGAATAATATACAATGAACTAGGCTGATAGAAGGAAAGTATGATCTCAATCTCTTAATCCAATTTGCTCAGCAATGGCATGTGGTAAAGTTTATAACGTCTAGTCTGGTCATATCTGTGTATTGATACTACAAGAGAAACACTTTAGGTCTTTTCTTCTCAACTGAGGAGTGACCTCTCTAAAGCTACGACTGTAATATGGAACTTCTGAGAGAAGTGATTTGGTTATCAAGAGTTAATGATGCCTCTTGGGGATGATTACAGAACAAAACATCTTGCTTTGTTTAGTGTCATAAATATGTGTTTCCTCATGACAATGGCCTCTCTGTTGCTATTCATTGTTTCATTGCAATTTAAGAAACTAAGGGCATGTCTACACTTGCCATTTAAAGTGGAAAAAGTCCCTTTTTTGTGCAAAAACCATGAGAGTTTCACCGCAAAAAGAAAACCACCTCCACGAGAGGCATACAGTTCATACTGGTGATGCTTTTGCGGTGATGTGCAAGTGAAGACACATTCTTCCTGTTTACACAGCTTTTAGCCTCTGCAGGATATCCCACAGTGCCTAGGTGACCACTCTGGCCAGCAGCTCTGCTGCTCTGTTGCCAGGTAACAGACATCCACCCCTCCCCCTGTAAAGCCCCCAGAACTTTGAAACTCCCCTTCCTGTTTTCTTGGCACGTGCTCACGTATCTGGCTAGGTGACAATGCCTGCTCCATGGAGCAAATGATCCCCTGCTTGGAGCCATGCTGAGCTACTGGAGCTTACCAGTGTTTGGGGAGAGCAGGCTGTGCAGGGACCCAGGATGCCCCGCAATCACCCCCCCCCCACAAGACCCATTGTCAAACTGGAGAGAGCTGCACTGTGGGATAGCTGCCCTAGAGCGCTGCTTTCATCCACTATGCAAATGTAAACACTCTCTGATGCCTGAGGAATTAAGTGAGTACACAAACCAGTGCTTTACTTTCACTGGTTCCCTATCACCAGTGAAACTTACAGCGCAAAAACTCTGCGAGTGTAGACACACCCTTACACTTGCTTTGGGTAGTGAAGCTGTAGAGCCAGATTATCAGACAGGGTTGATCAGATTTATTCACTTTAAGAAAAGCAGTGTATGAATACCGACAGAATTATACGCAAAGATATTATTCAGATTTCTTTGATTTTCAAAATATATAAAAACAACAAGGAGTCTGGTGGCACCTTAAAGACTAACTGATTTATTTGGCATAAGCTTTCGTGGGTAAAAACCCCACTTCTTCAGATGCACGGAGTGAAAATTACAGATACAGGCATTATATACTGACATACGAAGAGAAGGGAATTAGCTCACAAGTGGAGAACCACTGTTGACAGGGCCAATTCAATCAGGGTGGATGTAGTCTACTCCCAATAATTGATGAGGAGGTGTCAATTCCAGGAGAGGAAAAGCTGCTTTTGTAGTGAGCCAGCCACTCCCAGTCCCTATTCAAGCCCAAATTAACAGTGTTAAATTTGCAAATGAATTTTAATTTGTCCAGGAAATTTGAAATGTTCTCCTACTGGCTTTTGTATGTTACCATGCCTGATGTCCGATTTGTGTCCATTTATTCTTTTATGTAGAGACTGTCCGGTTTGGCCAATGTACATGGCAGAGGGGCATTGTTGGGCATATATATATGATGGCATATATAACATTAGTAGATGTACAGGTGAATGAGTCCCTGATGGTGTGACTGATGTGGTTGGGTCCTTTGATGGTGTTGGTAGAGTAGATATGGGCACAGAGTAGCCAACGAGGTTTGTTACAGGGATTGGTTCCTGGGTTAGTGTTTCTGTGGTGTGATGTGCAGTTGCTGGTGAATATTTGCTTCAGGTTGGGGGGCTGTCTTTAAGTGAGGACTGGCCTGCCTCCCAAGGTCTGTGAGAGCGAGGGATCACTTTCCAGGATATATTGTAGATCGTTGATGATGTGCTGGAGAGGTTTTAGCTGGGGTCTGTACGTGATGGTCAGTGGTGTTCTGCTATTTTCCTGTTGGGCCTGTCCTGTAGTAGGTGACTTCTGGGTACCCATCTTGCTCTGTCAATCTGTTTCCTCACTTCCCAAGGTGGGTATTGTAGTTTTAAGAATGCTTGATAGAGATCTTGTAGGTGTTTGTCTCTGTCTGAGGGATTGGAGCAAATTCAGTTGTATGTTAGGGTTTGGCTGTAGACAATGGATCATGTTATGTGTCCTGGATGGAAGCTGGAGGCATGTAGGTAAGTATAGTGGTCAGTGTATGTTGCCGGTATAGGGTGGTGTTTATGTGACCATCACTTATTTGCACTGTAATGTCCAGGAAGTGGATCTCTTGTGTGGGTGTAGGTTGATGGTGGGGTGGAAATTGTTGAAATCTAGGTGGAATTCTTCAAGGGCCTCCTTCCTGTGGGTCCATATGATGAAGATGTCATCAATGTAGCGCAAATAGAGGAGGGGCGCTAGGGGACGAGAGCTGAGGAAGCGTTGTTCTAAGTCAGCTATAAAAATGTTGGCATATTGTGGGCTACCCCCTGATACTTGACACCAAAAATACATAAATTTACTCATCAGCAGCTCCACTATACTCAGATTGTCTCAATTCAAATGTCTGAATAGAGAGAGATGGGCACTGAAGGTTTATGGTACCCATTTCTGAATTACTGTAGCTCTACAGCCACAAATTAGGATGAACCATCAAGTGAGAATATTCTGGCCCTATTCCTTGACAGTCATAAAGGCTTTATCATTTCATGTATTTTCTTCTTTATATGTGTAAAATCAGATCCAGTAACTCTACTTGTTTTGGCTGTCCCTTGGTTTCTTCCTTCACATTCTTTGGCATACACAGTTCTGCTGGGATGAGAGCCTCAAAATACTCAGTGATTTGAAAATATTTCAGAATTCCTTGGTGCACTGATTACAAGTTCTGTAATACAAAGGGATAACTGGCAAACATCAAGATTTAATCTGCCAGATATTGTCTAATTAACTCTATGTACAAGAAGTAACACCAATTCCTTGTTTAACATATTAATATCCTGTATCAGAATATTATAAGTTCCTGGAATCAGGGGCACAACCAGAATTTTCCATAGGAGGGGTCCTCGAGCTCTCCCTCTGCTGCCCTGCATCCAGCCCCACATACTTCTTTCCCTTGCCCATGCACCCAGACCTAAACTGTTCCCCTGCTACTTCCCCATACCCAGTCCTGAGCTCTCTCATGCTACCTCTGCATCTCTCCCCCTCCTGCACCCAGCTCCACACACACTCCCCTCCCGCTGCCCATACCCAGACCTGTGCTCTTCCCCCCACATTGCCCCTCACCCAGCTCTTAGCTCTCCCCATGGCTTCCCCAGACCCACACCCAAAACCTAAGCTCTTATCCAGGGATGCAATCAGGCTGAAAAGCACCATCTCCATCAGAGGCCAGGCAGGTCTGGGAGCTCAGATCCCATCGTCCTTCTGTGTCTTCACTTCCCCAGGAATCACTGGAAACCCGGATACAATCCTCCCAAGCTCCTGGGGACTGGAGTTCCTTGGTGCAGAGGAAAATTCCCCCATCTAGTTTACAGGATGATCACGCCACACTCCCCATCACAGGTAGATGTTGGGGAGGTAAATATAAACACAGAGTAGTGGCCAGCAATATTCAGTCCCCTGTGCCTAGTGCACTCACTTTATGCCTCATGCCCCCGCTCTTGTAATTGGCATCCCTATGCACAGAGGTTGTAAATAACCATCTTCTGGATTTACCAACAACCCTCAGTGCCCTCATGTCTTCAGGTACCCTCCATTACTGATGCTTTTTGTCTGCCAATATAGCTTACTTTATTTCATTCACTTCTACAGGTTTTCATTGACTTTCTCTGCATCATATGTAGTGGGAGTTAGATTGGTTACTTTCATCAGCAGAAGACCTCTTCCTCAGAGAGCCCCGTTACTCCGGCCACATATCTGGAGTACTATACAGCAATGGGATTGCTTATGGAGTAAGGGTGGCAGAACCTGGCTTTTACATTTTAAAGCAAATATCTGGATGATTCTAATTAGCACATCTGTGCCTTAAAATGTATTTTTAATCTATGCCTAAAATAACATATTATAATATCTAATAATATTGGTATTGACATTCTTTTAGATCTACTGACGAAAAGCACTATATGGCAACTAGGTTTTGTTATTATTGTTGTTATTATTATTATTTTATTGTTTTATTAATACAGATTTGCAGAAAAGTGCCTATAATAGGGTAAATATTGTGCACAGGATAAGAGCTAATAGAGAAGTTTCTGTTTAAAAATCAACACACTTTTAAAGGAAATGACCAATGGTCCAAACTGACCTGATTTAAAAGCAGCAGGTGCTTGAGAAATAGCTATAACAGTAGGGACTACGGGAAGAATTTATTACCCAGCATATTTGTACATTTACAGTGTAGTTCAAAAGGCAACATTTGTTGTTGACAGTCCTTTGATCGGAAGTTTAGATGCATGAAGGAATGAGAGCAATTGCTTATTGTGGGTATGATTGACAGCTTGAGATTTCAAGGTACATGCCTGCTCACAAAGTTGAGACAATTTTCAATTGCCGTTTGACATGTGCCACATGAAGGGGCTTATGAGGGAGCCAGCTGTCCTGCAGATACACTTGCTGTGAAATAAACAATTAATACAAAAGCAAAGTGCAAGAATATGCAGGCTAGAACTTTAATCCATCAAAATCCCATATTGTGCTGCTGAATAGCATCATTCAGGTGACAGGTGCCATAAGTTGGTTTATTGATTAATAGCAAAGTATTGTAAAAACAAAATGGGCAGACTTGTCAAGGAAAGGAAAGAAAAGGGAGATAGAGTAGAGGCTGAGGGGAAATCCATACAGAATGAGAAGTCTTTGAGATATTCTTATCATCTTGGAGAAATGGGTTAGACTCAGATATAATAATTTTGTTTTGGAGAGAAATCTATTTCCAGAGAATTAAGAGAGAAACGTTTAGGTCACCACTGACAAAGGTATTGGTTATTAAAGTATGACACATAGCCTGTATACAGCAATGCAATACCATGCTGTGTAAAGAAACTTAAGAAACACAAACATGAATGCAACAGAGGGTAGTTTGTGGAAAATTGATTGAATTCTAATGGCCTTCCACTGTTGGTTAGCAGCACTCTCTACTCATAAACAGTGATGAAGGCTGACCAGTGAATAATGTGGATGCAGGCTAGACAGCCCTTAATGTAATGATCTTCTATAGACTTGAAATAGGGTTGTCCCACTGGAATTTTTAAAACCACAAATTAGTTGATTCACTGAATCCTGTTACTGAAACAGACAGTATATTGATCCCATTTGGGAGATGGTAGTGGAAGGATGACAGTTTCATTCCATGGCAGCACTATAGTCCTTTGCAGATTGCTGAAGTGGCATATTAAGCCCCATCATTATAAATCCACCCATACATGGGATGGGAAAGATGTAGTCCTCATTAGCACATAATGCAGATATAAGAAGTAAAATGCTAGGAGGAGTTAAGTTGGTTGAAGGGGCAGCAGCAAACTGTGCACTTTGTGTCTATGTGAAAGGCAGCTTCAATGTGTTCTCTTGACATGTATTGTTTCTTAAAGTATTGGGAGAAAAAAATCTCTTTCTTTCCTCCTTTTATTCACAAAGAATTAACTGGTTTGACTGGATAGCTCTCTACACAGTTTGCCTTACACATACTGCTTATCCTATCTAGGTTTGTGTGTAGTGACTTCCCCTTTGTAGGTCATCCAGAATCTGCCTGTCATAGGCTGGTAGTAATAATAAATGTCACTGCTCAAATTCTTGCTGGTTCTAAATTTGTCTCAGCAACTTAGAATCTCTCTACTTTTCTGCTGTCTTGTGTTCCCCTTTGACCAATTACATTAAGGCCTGGTCTACACTAACCCCCCAATTCGAACTAAGGTATGCAACTTCAGCTACGTGAATAACGTAGCTGAAGTCGACATACCTTAGTTCGAACTTACCGCGGTCCAGACGCGGCAGGCAGGCTCCCCCGTCGACTCCACATACTCCTCGCGCCGAGCAGGATTACCGGAGTCAACGGGGAGCACTTCTGGGTTCGATTTATCGCGTCCAGACAAGACGCGATAAATCGAACCCAGAAGTTCGATTGCCTGCCACCGAACCAGCGCGTAAGTATAGACAAGCCCTAAGTCTGTATCTGCTGACTTTCTGATTTTCCTTAAATATCAGTTTGGAACTAACAGATCCAGAGCCTCTAACAGCTGTGTGAAAAGGTGACTCTTACATCTAAATAAAAGATATATGTTTGATGCGGCTCTAAGAATACAAAACAATTGTTTTGTTCAATAGAATATGAAAGGTAAAAAGCAAAAGTAGGGGAAGGCAAGAGGAAGAGAAAAGAAAACTGGAGAAGAAAACAATTATACATTCTGGGACAGTTTCTGAGCACAACAATATAAATTTGGAGAAACTTCACTGAATTCAGTACACTTCAGATTGACACATGTAACTGAGATCAGAATCTGCTTCTTTCACAGTCAGTGTGGTTATACATATATTCATTACAATAATAGATGCTGCTTTTAATTAGCTCTTAAAACTTGAAAGCATCTGAAATTATTCCAATAGAAGTGATCAAAAAATCACATTGTAATATACAGTAACTTCCTTTATGGTTCACAAGCATTTAACATCCCTTGATTTCCTTCCTATTAAAAAATGTGTTGCCATTTTAGAAGTGACTAGATACAAATACATGTGGCACTTCAAAATTCAATGATTACGTGGTACAGAAGGTAATAATTGTATTTAGGACTATTTTCATGTTTTGAGGGTAGGATCCTGCATGATAATAAAATATGATTAATATTCATAATTCAAGTTGCAGTACCAGCTAAATGGATTGGGGCTGAAATGTGGTAGGCACTATACACACAACAATAATTGTATTATTAATAATGAACATATCCATCTAATTTAATGTAATTTTATATAACTATAATGCAATAATATTATTGTTCTGCTTATTAGTATCATCATCACTACCGTACATAATAGTTACATAACTATGCATGGAGCATTATAGAAAAAGGAAAATTATTATTTCCCCTTGAAGTTTACAGTCTATGACAGAAATAAATGTCTTTCTAATTGCATAAATTATACCTGCTGTTTCAACTAGATATCATATTCTTCACTGCCTACTTCAAATGATTGGCTGTGTAGTGTTACATGGTTAAATAGCCATAAAGTGCCATGCTAGAGGTGGCTGCAGTTCAGTAATGGGTGAAATGATTCTTGCATAGTACAGCCTGTAAAGTTTTTAAAGTATATTTGAATCCTTCAGGATGAAGCTGTTATAAACATATTATTAGAAATAAATAAAATGAATATCACTAACCAAAATGTATTAAATATAAAAGGTTGGACTCTGCTTTCAGATAAGACAGTGTACATAGATGGAGTTACTCTGGATTTAAATTAGTATAACTGGTAATGGAATTGATCCCACCTTAGTGTGCAGTGACTGCTTTTTTGCATATGTAGCCTAGAGATGAGCTGAAGCCAGAACTTCAGATCTAAATGCTCCACAATCTTGAAGGGGAGACAGGTGATAAGGAAACCAAATTTGCATCTAAATATCACAGATAGGCTGAACAAAATACTCTTCACTTGTTGGAATAGTGTTCAGATCCAGATCCAGAAACACTTGTGGATCTGAACTTTGTAAATTGGGCCCCTCCCTGATCAAAACCAATCAAACATTTCAAAACAGTGTGAACAATGTTAGCAATGCAATTCTCAGTGACTTTAATTAGATTAATTTGGCTAATTAGTGCCATGCTTTCTTTCCTATGCACAGCCACATTTAAAATATATTTAACATGAGAGCAGTTCAGAGATAACAATTCTGTTTCATGACAACTTTTAAAGTTTTGACATTTGTTTTTGATCTGCACTGGAATGAAAACAAAACCTTTTGAACATTTTTGCAAAAAACGGAACTATGTTCATGTCAATCTCTCTCTCTTTCTCTCTTTCTCTCTCTCTCTCTCTCTCTCTCTCTCTTTAACCAGGTAACCCTGTAGCTTAGAAACCATCTCAGTGAAAACCCCACCTTAACTGCTATGTGTCTGCAAGCAATGTTGTTATAGCCATGTTGGTCCCAGGATATTAGAAAGACAAGGTGAGTGAGATAATATCTTTTATTGGACCAACTTCTGTTGGTGAGAAAGACAAGCTTTTGATCATACAACAGAACTCTCCTTCAGGTCTGTGTACGCTCAAAAGCTTGTTTCTCTCACAGAAGTCAGTGCAATAAAAGAGATATTACCTCACCCATCTATGGGCATTTATAGCGTCGACTCTGGTACTCCACCTCAACGAGAAGTGCAAGGGGAATCGACAGGAGAGCATCTCCTGTCAACACACCTTGGTGAAGACACTGTGGTAAGTAGATCTAAGTATGTCGACTTCAGCTATGTTATTCACGTAGCTGAAGTTGCGTAGCATAGGTCAATCTCGCCCCCGTAGAGTAGACTAGCCCTATGTGTTTGCAAAACATTGTGGCAAGGTGGGTGCGGTAATATCTTTTGTTGGACCTGCTTCTCTTGGTGAGAGAAACAAGAGTTTGAGCTTACACAGACCTGAAGAAGAGTTCTGTGTAAGCTAAGTGTGTCTCTCTCACCAAGAGAACTTGTCCCAATACAAGATATCACCACACCCATCTATATGTCGGCAAAACATTTTGGCTTTGGTGAAACATTCTGGTAAAAATGCACCCCTGAAAATGTTCCAACCAGTTCTATTAAATATATTATATTTTGTGAAAAGTTAATAAATATTTAGAACAGAATACGACTAGGATATAGTATGATTAAAGATGCAGCAGGAATCATTACCCCCTTTTAGATTGTGGCTTACTCCTACATTTCTAAATATAGCATGAACTGTATTGAACTACGTTGTGGATCTTGTCCTCTTTTTCACTTCCTCAAGATGGGCCAGATCTTGAGAGCTGCTAAGTATCTACAACTCAGCACCTTTCAGGATTTGGCCCAGTACTGATTCTGGCAGATGCCAAAACAATGGAAGCCACAATGTTTGACTTCCATAATATCCATAATTCATTTGAGGCCAAAGTACATTCTCTCTAAACTGTTTTCACAAATGTATTCATGTATTCCAAATGATATACACAAAATTCCCTCTAGAAAAATTTCATTTCTCAAACATTTCATTCCTTCACTGATTGATTTTAGTAAGTTATTTTAAAGTAACAACAGTCTATCACTTCGAGACTAAGGCCGCGTCACATTAATGCGCCAAACATCACATTAGTTAAGGATTAGTTAAGGGTGGAGTGCGAAGGAATACACTACATCAGAGGACGTCTTGCTGACTAAGATCAAGGGATACAGGATGCAGGGCTTCTTTGTCTGCCCAGCTATATGGGAACACGGCACCATTCTCACTCCTGCCCTCCAAGCCCCCTTTCAGGATGGTTTAGCCTGCCTCCTCCCTGCCCTGCCTCAGCCCTTCTGGAAAGATTTGTGCTAGAAGAGAGAAATCTTTATGCTCACCTGATTTCACTCTCATACCATTTTTATACCAGTGCAAGTGAATGGACTTCATTGGAATTATTCCTGTGTTCCACTGGAATAAAATGAGAGCAGAATCAGGCCCATTGTGTCAGGCCAAAGTGCACAGGAGGAGGGAGAACCTTGTGCTCTCTCACATCCCTTTGTGCACCCATGAGAAGGCCAGACTCAATCTGGCCTTAAGGAAGACAACTTTTTCCTTGACACAATGCACCATTGACTTCAGTGGCACTATCCTGGAATTTCACCAGAGTAACAGAGATCAGAATGCAGCCCAGCATGGATATCACTGTGGTATTCATGATTATCATGCCTGCAGGCCTATCTCTATTTCTGAAGTGATATTAGAGGCATAACATATTTTAAAGCACTACTCCCAGATTAGAAAGAATCAAACTTCAGAATATTAAATTAAAAAAGTAAACACAATAACACCAAAATTTTTAAAAAATCAGAATTACTTCCTCCTTTTCTGCTGCTTGGACAGCTAATTTTCTCAGTTCTCATGTACTAGCATAATGCACTGATGTCCAGATTGTTTAAATCTCACAGTCCCTTTAAACCATTTTTATTAACACTAAAAATCATGAAAATGTTTCTGTTAATATATGTTCTGTAACACTTCCTTGATTTGTAAATCAAAAGCTGATTTTTGAGGCTAACCTATCTGTGTCTCTTCAGTAATATGGCCCGCAATAAAAGCTTTCATAACAGTAAAATGCATACAGCACTCTCTATCCAAGGACTCTGACATGCTTTCCAAACTCCCTTTGTGTAGTAAACTAATATTATTGACCCCATTTTACAGAAACAACAAAAGGAACTCAGGCCTAGGCTCTATCTAGCCCTTTTATGGGTGTGCTTTAGGGTCAGAGGCAGTGGTACTAATGCATGATGTTTTTGCACATCTAGTGATATCTGGTGTGCTTCTTAAAGCCCTAGCCCTGGCTCTGCCCCTAAAGCACTGTCCAGCATAGTTGCACTGGCATACCAGGTAATGATGCATGCTGCACTAGGTATAAGCTCAGTGGAGTTTGCTTTCTCCCTAGAACAGGCAGGAGACCAGAAACCTGATTTTTACCCTCTAAGTCACAATCTGCTTCCTGGGCTGCTCCTTGGACAGCAGAAATATATGCTTTGCTCAGGGCTGATCATAAAGTGATAACCTAGTACACAGAAAATCTGTATCAAAGCTGGGAACCGACCCCAAAACTACCATCTGCCATTCATGTGATTTAACCATCATGACACCTTTTCCCTTTAGCAACTATCTGATTTGCATGTAAATGACTTTTATTTTCATGCACTGTTATGCTTCCTACATACTTTATTGCACTGGGACCCTGCAATTGCCAACTATTGTTCCACAGTGTGTTTATAAGTAAAGGTACTGGTACATGGCCCTTCCCTTGGACTTTGATTGTTTTTATAAGAGTTTACAGTTTACAGTCTCTGTTCCACAGACTCATGCTTACATCCAGCTCTGGCTCATTATAACAGCAGTTGCTAATCCAACTAAAATAGTATTGCTTGGAATCAAACTGTGTCCCTTGAGTGCATTTTGTTCTATATAGTAAGTTCTAACATAATGAGTCACTGAAATAACATATTGCTGGAGAACTGTGTGAAAAACAATTATTTTCAGTTAATTAAATCATTTGGAAATCATCTTGATTTATATTTTAGAATTTGAAAACTGCTCCTCTCAGTCTTCTGTGAAGAAATCTCTAGGAAAGACTTATTAGATGTCTCCTATTAATATGGATTGATTCCTTTAGGCCAGATTCTACCACTAACACTGAGTAGTACCTTTGCTTCAGTGTGACAACAGAGAACATGAAACAACAGAGTTGGCAATCTCCATGTTCAAGCAAAGTATGGAATTAATGTAGAAACTGAACAAGTCTCCATCTGTCTTAAAGGTTCAATAGTACATGGTGGGACAAGCATGGGAAAACTCCTACTGCCTGTGCTGTACCTGTTCTGTAGATAAATGTAGAACTTTAATTTCCCATGCTGTCAATCTGGCCCTTTCAGAGCACTAAATAACATGTAAGATAATCAAATTCACAGATAACAATATAGTTGAAAATCCAGATCTAGAAATGTCATTTAGCACAGCTTTTACGGGCTGCGATGACATAACAAGAAATGTGTATATTTCTTAAAGTTAAAAAAGTTGCAGTTGAATTGCCAGTAGTTCTCAGAACATTTCCTCATTTCACTATGGCTTTACAGTATGTGGTGTATGTATACGTTTATTTTGTTTTTTAGTTTAGGGGTCAAATTCAAAGTGCACACTTAACTCTGTGGATTAGGTATAATCATAAATCCAGTTCCTTCTTCATTCATAGCACAGGTGTGGGCTGTTGCAAATATAAATACATGGTAAAAAGTGAGGAGTGGGACAAGAGGAGAGAGGAACTTAATTCTGCATGAAGGAGCACTGCTGAGAGGTCTTCAAGTTCCTCCTACCTACTACGAGGAGATAATTATAAGAAGAGAAAGTTTAGCTAAGACTAACCTCACCCCTTTCTTACCCTGCATTCTTAAGGATAAGGGAGAAGGCATGAAAACGGATATAGCTGCTCATGAAGAAGCCTATGTCTAATAGTTAATTTCTTTTGCACCAATTCGCAGCCTCTACTCACAGTTGCGCAGGCTTATACGTTGCTGAAGGACTTCTGGAACAAGGCTTTTGCTGAATTTTTTGTCTCAGATTGGCTAGGGAGATCTGAAAAAATGAACTTTTTTTTCACCAGACCCAAATATAGATTTTGCTGCTGCTCACTAAAACTACATTGGTTCAAATGGCTCTCCAAAAGAAAGCATGGTTCATCCAAAAGCTATTTGACCTTCAATCACTCCTACCTCTGAATCTCATCAGATTGACATCAGATATTAAAGAAATTTCATTGCAAGATGGATACACTGATATTTAGAAAGATGCATATTAGATGAGGAGCCACTAGAAAGATGGAGAGCTGTGGCATCTGTATCTCTATCAATACATATATCATGCATGTCATAATTATAGGTATGGCTAATGATCAAATTAAATTCCTCTTTGAGGAGTATCAACCCTTGGAAAAAATACTAATAAATACTAGAATAATGACCCCATATACTATAACAACACTTTGTAAAGCTGCAATGTCAAGATTGGGCAAAGGGGTTGTTCAAAGAGCCCTGAGTTTTGGGTTTTTTTTTATTTTGTTTTATTTCTTGCTCTTTATTTCCACCATGGGGCCCTCGCCTTCTCAGTAACTGCCCTCTTCACTTGACCTCAGTTGACCTTACCCACATTCATTCATTCATCCGGGCTACATGGCCACAAGTGACAGATTCTGTTTGCTGTTTTTTGGTAGAAATTGGTTAATTCCTATTGTTAATTTAGAACCAGACTTTTTGCCTAGCAAATGCAAGGAAGATAAGTGTTAAAATAATGATTTTTTTTGTCCTGTTACATAAGTGATCTTGGTTGTACTTGAAACCCCATTTAGTGCCCCAAAATGGTATTGTTAGAGAGTTTGGTTCTGATTATTAATCAGTAAGATGTCAGATAGCTCAGCTCAATTGGTGTTGATAAGTCTAAGATAGATCAGCACTATACAGAAAGGCAAAGGTTAGTATATTAATCTTCCGGAGAACAGACTTGCAGCTTAAACTATTCTAAAGTCATAAATTAAATTTGGATTATACTGCTACCCCATTTGTTCACATCAAATAGAAAAGACCCTAATTATTACAGATGTTTCTTCTCTTCTCTTATCTACCTTTCGCCTCCTGTTTTCAGGGTACAGACACATCTACTTCAATAATTCCTAGCACCTGCACCAATTATTCCAATTATCTCTAGAAAATAACCAGCACTATTTATATTTGGCATCACTTCTGAATGGTACTGCATGTATAACCAACAGGGGTTATATACAGTTCACTGTGATCTTGTCTGAGTGTAAAGCATGCTGGTGGTTTGCTTAATAGTTAGCACAAGTGCTGAGAATATATAATATTGTCTCACAGTGTCTAATTAAAAGGATTCAAGGGTATGGGTCCACAGTTTCAGTAGATTTAGAACCCAGGGCTGCAGGGCCCTGAGTCTCTGCCAATCTGATGCCACCAAGGGAGACAGATGAAACAGCTTCTCAGTAATTCTGGAAGGTCCAGGTCCCACAGGAAGTCCTATCACAACACCCAAGACTTGGGGTCACCTGATTGGCTAGCACCCACTACTTAAGCCAGGAAGTGAGCCTGGTGGGCTGTCCAAGCAATTGTGCAGACTCCCTGCCATGTCAGACCCTGCTCTTTGTCTGTTTACTGTGCATCCAACCCTGTTCCTGGTTCCCACCCTTGCCTGATCCTTGCCTCATCTCTCTAGTTCCTGCTCCTCACCATCGGTTACCATTTCTGGCTCTGACCCTTGGCTTGACTCCAGTTCTGACTTGTGATTTGAACTACTGGTTCCTGACTCTGTCTCTAGCCTTTGGTGATGTTCCTGGCCTCTGACTGCCACTGCTCTGATCACTAGACCTTACTGCCACTGGTCTGACCATTAGGCTAGACCACCTAAACCCCATTTCCTAATAGGTGTGCTTGGGGCCCTGTATAATGCCCCACATGGAGTGCTCAAGCCCAAGGGGCTGGGTGGGCTCAGACTAGGTGCCTAGCCAGAGCCACCACCAATGCTGCAATATCCATACTGATCTTTTTAGCATGCTAGCTTGAACTGAGCTAGCCTGAGTCTGGTTCCCACATTGGGATTTACAGTTCGACTCATGCCTCCTTGTTCTGTTTTGCTTATTAGTTTTTCCAGCCAAATCCCTCATTTTCTTTTGTCAACCATAAAACCAGCTTCACAAACTTTTTCCACTTTAGCGAGCAAGTGTGCCAACATGAATGTTCAAAGGCACATGTGGAGGCAGTCACTTGCTGGATGGAACTGGCATAACTGTTGGAAAAGGGTTATACAATTGACAAAGGTACAAAAGGACATGGGGGTACAATATTTTGTGTTGTCTCTTGGGTATTTTGCTGTACTTTGGTGAAAGATGTCTAGCTTTCAGAAAAAAGCAATAGAGAGTCCTGTGGCACCTTTAAGACTAACAGATGTATTGGAGCATAAGCTTTCATGGGTGAATATCCACTTCGTCAGACGCATGTCAGCTTTCAGAGGTTCAAATGACAAATTAGACAATCCTTATAATGGTATTTTTTTGGGTTTACTTGAATTGCTTGCAAGGTACGATAGAGTGTTGCAAGATCATGTGGAAGCTATTAAGGTTTGTACTGCAAAAGTGATATACTTATCAAACCAAATTCATCAGTAGGATCTCAAGGAAAGTATGGCAGACTACTTTTGAAAAGGTTAGGAAAGCTAAATACTTTTCTATTACGTTTGATTGCACTCCAAACCTCCCCCAAATGCAACAAATGTCTCAGGTGTTAAGGCTGAGGTTTCAAAAGACAGAGCAAAGATAATTGAAAGCTTTATAGATTTCATTGATATCCATACCAAAACAGGGGAGAGTATTACAGAGATGATTTTAGAGAAGCTATAAAAGGTGGTTTAGATATGAGTGATTCCATGGAAGAAACTTATGACAATGGAGCGAACATGGCTGCAGCATACAAAGGTGGAAAAATTGAAGAGAGTCCAGAGGAAAGCTACAAAAAGAAAAAAGGTTAGAAAACTTGACCTATAAGGTTAAAAAAGCTGGGCCTGTTTAGTCTTGAGAAAAGAAGATGGAGGAGGGACCCGATAACAGCCTTCAAATATGTTAAGGACTGTTATAAAGAGGATGGTGATCAATTGTTCGTTATGTCCACTGAAGGTAGGACAAGAAGTAATGGGCTTAATATGCAGCAAGGGAGATTTAGGTTAGATATTAGGAAAAACTTTCTAACGAAAAGGGTTGTTAAGCACTAGAATAGGCTTCCACGGGAGGCTGTGGAATTCCCATCAGTGGAGGATTTTAAGAACAGGCTGCACAAACACCAGGGATGGTCTAGGTTTACTTTGTCCTGCCTCTGCCCAGGGGGCTGGAGTTCATGACTTCTCCCAGTACCTTCAAGTCCTACATTTCTATTATTCTAAGGTGTTCAAAACTTGAAGTTAGCAGATAATTCAGTACGTCTTTCACAACACATGCTGCCCACAAACTGAATCTTGTTGCAGAAGCTGCTGCAATGGTTGTTCCCAAATTAGTTTTATTTTGGGGCTGTTTTTCACTTCTAGTAGTCATTGGAACGTATTGAAAAAGCATACTAGACTTACATTAAAATGCCAAAGCACAACGAGATGGTCAGCAAGGGTAGAGGCAGTCCATCCACTACAAAAGGAGCTTGAGGGTATTCTTGACATTTTAGATGAGATTAAAGCTTCATACAATCTTACACCAGAACTAAAATCAGAAGATGATAGCTTGCAAATGAACATTTCAGAGTTTTCATTTCTTGTTTCTGATGAGACGTGGTATACTATCATATAAAAATTTACATTGTGTGTAAAAAATTACAGATCTTGACATTCAAATGGCGTGTGGTTTACTTGGTAGCCTTCAAGACGTTTTTGCAAAAATATAGTCTTCTGGGTTCATTGCATGTAAGGAAGCTCCTGCTTCACAGACTGAAATATCCATGCAATTCACAGAGAAATGATCTCTAAGGAGGAAAGTAATGCCAGGCTAATTTGCAAAGGATGAAAGGTCATCAGATCCCAAAAAAGTTCTTTAAAGTGAGGCTTTTAGTCCCCACTTAGACACACTATTAACACAACTGGATGATAGGATGCTAAATACAATGGAGTCAGAGAAAGGTTTCCTTTTTCCACAGGCGAGAAACTGAAAATTATCAGCAATGAATACCTAAAGAGGCATGCTCAAAAGTTAGCAAGCAGCTACCCTGAGGATTGAAACACTGAGAGTTTTGACAATGAGGTTGAGCTTTTCACCAGTTTTTGTAAGCAAATCATTAAGAATGACTTGGAAGTGAAGGCACCCAACGATCTCCTTAGCTACATTCACCAAGGATGTATAAATGTGAGCTTCCATAATACAGAAACAACACTGTGTATGTTTGTGGGGTTTTTTTTGTTTTGTTTTGTTTTTGTTTTTTGTTTTTTGTTTTTTTTTTGTGCTGTCTTCCTGTAACTGTGGCTGCTAATGAAAGGAATTTCAGCAATCGGGCAGTTATTTCTATTGAGAACTCAGAAGCAAGGAGGGTAAGCTGGGATGAGCTAATTAAGTAGATTGATTCAGGGAAGGCTAAGAAGGTCCCTTTCTGCTTAGTGGTGATTGCATTTCCGGGGGCGTTTTGCATTAGGAGTTAAAAGGGGGGGCTGTATTTCAGTCTTTGAACTGGGCACAGAACACGCTTGGCACGGCATTGTGTATTATTTTTGTTTATTGAAATAGAATATTAGGTTTAGTGGGTCATTTGGTATTAGTTAACCATAGAAACAGAGTGGAAGCCATTAAAACAAAGCATATTCCAAGTATCATCACACAGTTACCACTCGCTTGCCACAGTTACCTCCTGCCGCCCCCAGCCACATGTGGCGCGCGTCCCCTGCGCCTAGTCTCCCTCTCGCCAGGAAGGAGCTGCTGGGACGTGTGCTGCATGTGCCCGGGGCAGGCTGGGGGGCACGGCCCGCCGGGAAGGAGCCGCAGCCGCGAGCGGGAGGGAGAGGCGTGGGGCTCCCTAGCAGCAGCGGGGATTCGTCCCGCACCGCCCACCCAGCCCCTGTCCGCTCCGCGCTGCCCCCGCCCGGACCCACCACGCTGCCCCGCGGGCTGCAGGGCTAGAGCAGCCTCCAGGCTGCGCTCCCGGCCCCAGTGTGCAGCAGCCCGGGCAGGAGCCCTCTGGCGCGGCGGAGGGGTTCACAGCTGAGCCCCCCCGTCTCCCTCCTTCCCTTGCCAGCCTCCCTTTGCCCGCCCGCCCGGTGCCTGGGTGCCGGAGCTGACTCACCAGCTCCAGGATCTAGGCACCGCCGCCACCCCTTCCCTCCAGGCTTGGGCTGCCATGCAGCTGCAAGCCTGGGAGGGAGGAGGAATGCTGCGTGGTTGGGGAAGAGGCGGGGCCAGGGCGGGGATTTGGGGAGGGAGCCAATGGGGGAAGGAGGGAGCAGAGCTGGGGCGGGGGGGGGGGCGCGAGCGCCAGAGCGGAGGGCAAAATTTCTTGTTTGTCAAGTGTCCTGACCAAACATTGGTTGGGACGCAGGACAAAGAAGCAAATATCGGGTCAGTCCCGATAAAATCAGTGTTGATTCAGCACAGAGGCTAACTAAGAAGCCCATTCTGTGTTTGCAATTTAAAAAAGGCATCTTGATCCCATAACACATTTATATGAAGCCTGGATATTAGGTTATTTATTGGCTGAAAACTAACTTTGTGTTGGAGCTATGCAGATCTGGAAAACCATGCCATAGCTAGATTGACAACAAAATGATATGCCAGCTAAATGGACTTGGATTAAAAATTATACATTTTTATCACACCACTTCATTGCAAAATAATCATAGAACTCTCATTTTTTTGCTGTGTAATACAGACAATACTGAAAAAAGTGAGGCATGAAAGAGATACATAAGATATAAAGAAAAACATTAGGTGTTTTATGGGTTTTTAGAGATTTCTTAAATCTCTGTAAGGTTTTGTTCTCATTTCATATGGAGACTAAATAATTGTCTAAATAGTTCTCCTGCTCACCCCTTTTCTTTTATTCTTTGCAGTTCTGAGCACAGGATAGAGTAAACCACTTTATCTACATCATGACATGAGCAATTCTGTCCTAGCTAAGCTAATTCAACATGAGAACTTCATTTATATCAGCAAAGACAAAGACAGAATTGTCCTGGGAATCTAATGGCATTGATCTATATGAAAGTTATATGGCTGAGCTCTCTATAATTGTGCCACAATCCAGTTTGCAACTGAGGAAATTTATTTTCATCTTGTTTCCATTAAAAATATGTTTTTATTGAAAAGATATAAAATTCTTGTAACATGCACATGCTCGCATAGAATCAAGAGTCCATAATTTCTGGAGTGAGCTTCAGTCAAACTGGCAATGCACATGCCACCAGTTCATATAGTAAATGAGCTTAGAAGTTAACGCAAGTTCATTTTTTGCATTATTTCCAGTTATTGCTTCTGTAATGGACACATTTATAGTAACTGCAGGCTGACACAACCAGATATCCCAAACCATCTTCGTTTAACACAAAAATAATGCACCTCATGACTGGAGCAGCACCACTGTGTATACACCAAATGGTCTCTTGTGAGGCAGGAAATATTCTCTGTTGTTGAATACAGATAATGTTTGTATAAGTTACCTGGGAGAGTCACATAAATAATGCATGCAGTACTGGAAGTTGGTTAAGAATAGGGCCACAAATACATTTTATCACCCTGTTAAACAGCAAATAATATGAGTCTACCCTTGTTTCTTTCCTCCTTAATAGTCTCACTGCCACTCAGCTTTTGTCTTTCATTAAGACTCCTGCTGGTGCTGTTTTAGTTGCAATATAACATAATGACATTGAAAACAATAGGAAGACTTAACCCCCCTGCACTTTTCCTCTATCACCAAAACTGTTTTTTTTTTTAGTTAAAACCTGACACAATTGAGGGTAGATTCTTTTTGTCTCTATTATATTTAGTCATGTTGTGTGGCAATAAGATCAGGATGATTTAGAGTCACCTAAAACCAAGCTTCCCCTTGTACAATACCTTAATCTTGTGCTTTTCTGTTTATGCTTCTCCCAGTGTAACTTTTCTTCTTTGTCTCTGAAGTCAGAAAATGGAGTCTCTTGTTAGGCTTGCATTAGTGATATACATTAGAATTGATTGGTGTACTGTGGTCAAAACATTCTTGCCAGGATTTTTAAAGGCACTTAAGGGGAAGGAGGCTCCCAGCTCCCCTTGACTTTCAAGGGAAAATGTACAACTCTTTAGATGCCTCAGAATCCCAGCCCTAGAGACCAAGACTTCACCTCCCCACTAAAGAGAGACAAGGATGAATCCTGAATTTGCTACCACAAAAAAATGTTCAGTTTCAGACATTTGTTGAAGCCATAGCTTTCTGCCTATCTCTCAGAGTATTGTACTTAGATTAAAGCACATTTGCTGTTAACCTTTTCCTGCCTTTCATCCCCAAATCTTTTCAGTCTAGCAGGGAGCATGTGTCATGCAATCTCCTTTTCTTACAGCAGACAGACTGTGTATTATAATAGTTAATGGTAGTTGTGCATCTTCTATATGGCCACAAGATACACAGGAAATATGTAGTTGTCCAGTTTTTGCAAGTGCACATAAAAAGTCATTCACTATAGTGATTTGGGGTGAGTTTTCTAAAAAAGAACAATTATTACAACCCATAAGAGACTGAACTTGATTGGGAATCTGGGCTGAAAATTTCAAAAGTATCTAAGGTTTCAGAGTAGCAGCCGTGTTAGTCTGTATCCGCAAAAAGAAGAACAGGAGGACTTGTGGCACCTTAGAGACTAACAAATTTATTAGAGCATAAGCTTTCGTGGACTATCTAAGGAGCTAGATGCCAAACTCTCATTGAAATTCAATGGGAGATTTGAGCCTAATTTAGCAGTTCTCAAACTTTGGTTCAGAACCCCAAAGTGGGTTGCGTGACCCAATTTTAACGGGGTCATCAGGGCTGGCTTAGGCTTGCTGGGGCCCAAGGCCAAAGCCCAAGCCTGAGGGCTTCAGCCCTGGGTGGCAGGGCTAAGGGTACAGGCCCCCTGCCAGGGGCTTTGGCCCCCCCAGCCTGGGGCAGTGGGGCTTTGGTCTCCTGGGGTCCTGTAGTAATTTTTGTTGTCAGAAGGGAGTTGCGGTGCAATGAAGATTGAGAACCTCTGACCTAAGTCATTTAGGCTCCTTTGAAAAGTCTATCCCGAAGGGATAACCTTTACCAAACACTAATTTTTGTTGTTGTAGTTTGTATTTTATACAAGCATCTTCATTCTATATTTTTTCATACAAAAACATTGTAGAACATTTAAGGATAATAAACAAAGACATTTGTAACTAAATTGCAGGGAAAATCTCAGTTTTTTACCAACAAAGCACATCACACAGTGGATTAGGTCTTTACCTCTGTCCATCTTATACTGATTTTTTAAAAGCAATGTATAGTTTTACTTAATATTTTTCTCGTGGGTTCAGAAAGCAGGTGACTGAACCCACGGGCATTCCCATGGATGGACAAAGAAAGAGCAATTCATATTTTGTTGCTATTCCTATTTGGGAATCTGGTGATCAAATCAATGAATCACAAGAATTCAAATCCAATTATCACACTACGTTTCCTAAGGGACTTCCTAACTCATATCCCCCAAGTGTTTCCTCATGAAATGGGGCCTGAGGATACACAAGAAAAGGAAAGTGTTGTTTTCACACAGTGTGTAGGATATTATGTACTGGTAGTCAATGTACTGAATTATTTCTCCTCATTGAATGTTTGGTCCATTTACAATTGACTTATGAATCAGGAGTCTATCTTAAAATTTGGTATTGGGGCAGAATAAAACCAGAAAATACTGAAATTCTCATAAGAGAAACTATTCTCATGCGATTTTTGAACATTTATCTGAATAGGCTCTAGACCTTTACAGCTTCCCTCACTTCCAACTGATAGTTCTTCATTTATTCCATCTAGCCTTTAGCTCTTCATCAGAATAAATATTTTAAAAGGATAAATAAAATGTGATCATTTTTGAAGTTGAGGAGAGTGACAGTATAATGCTACTATAAATACAGTATACACGTTATCTGGGGGAGAGAATTCTAAGGTTCAATACATGAACTGGGGGATTCATTTTGTTAACGTTGATCAACTCAGTTCTGACATACCCTGTGAGTTTATTTGTTTCTAAAGTTCTTGTCTTAAATTCTCTTGTTGATCAGATTTGACTGCATTCTTACTAAAGAGTGAAAATTAATGTGATCATTGCTACATAGTCCATGCACATTGTCTCTGTTTTGTAAGTCTGGCTGGTAGAGGAAAAACAAAAAAAGAGTCCTATTTTGAATTTTTTAAAGTTCACTGAAGCATACACAAGACATTCTATTCCTAACCAACATGTATGGGAAGGGCTGATGTATAAATCTGTGAAGTTTCATCGCGAAAGAATAACACTGGACTGACCACAAGTAATACTGTATTGGCATTTCATATGTTCAATTTAAAAACATAATAATAAAATCACTATTACTATACATAATAACTGTATAATAAAAGCAGCATAATAGTAATAATATAGTATTAATATTATTGCTATACGTAGTAGTATTACAAATGAAGTGATGCTGATACTGATTATACCTATGCCAGTCCAGAAATCAGACACAGAAGAATTATGTTGAAAAGTAGAAGAACCTGTCTTTTGCGGGCCATACTAGTGTACAGTGTTATAGATTATATGGTTTGAAAAAATCTCTGGTTTTGCTCAACTGAAACACATCCAAACACACCTTGCTCCTTAAGAGACCTGAAAAATATTTAGGAAGCTTTATTATTTTAATTTAGAGACATTCTGCCCATCTTCCATTCATTCTGTGAAACCTCTCCCCTTTATTCCCCATTTTTGGCAGCCCTGAAATCAAAAGGACACTGCTGCTAATGTAGGTTACCCCTGACTATTTCAAAGCACATGGAATCATTGGCCAACCAAAAGGGCCCAAAGATAAAGAAAATATACTGACTCGCCAAACTCACTATTCAAAGGATCGTTTATGAATAAATTATCCCTGACATGGCTTTATCTGCATTCTCTGGTCTGCTCACAATACTTCACTTTTTGAGAACTAAAATATTTTATATCTGATGCTGTTTTATTAGCTAATCTTGCTTTGTGTCTCCCTGATTTCATATTATTATTTTACCACCAAAACCTTCTGCCAAGATGAAACATTGTAAGATGTTCACATGGTTAAAGATAGCGCCAGTGAGGCCGTTTCAAATGCCAAAGTATGTTTCTAGAACAAATACATATTTTACTTTGTGAACATGGATGTGTGTGTGTGTATATATCTATAAATACTTTACTTCCTAGGCTATTTTTACTTCTGGCTAGCAGCAATCTATCTGAAGGTTAAAAAGGACTGAGGAACTAAGGAAAAATATTGTCACTTTGTACTATCATGTGTTTTCTGTTTTCTTTTCCCTTGCTTTAGTTATAGCAAGAGATAATTTCAAGAAAACTGGATTGCTTTTGCTTAAAACTTCATCTGTTCTTTCTGCTTAGTCAATTTCTTAGTAATTATTGCCATAGTAACTAACTGTGACATCACAATGGAGGATTATGACTAGGGTGACCAGATAGCAAGTGTGAAAAATCAGGACAGGGGTGGGGGGTAATAGGTGCCTATATAAGACAAAGCTCTGAATATCGGGACAGTTCCTATAAAATTGGGGTATCTGGTCACCCTAATTATGACTTCAGGTGAAGAATTCAGGGCAGGATCAGATGAACTCCTGTTTTTTCTTAATAACTAAAAACAGGTAAGAGAAATAAAATATACAGGGAAGAAATGCTTTCTGAATGGAATGTTTCTCCATGTTTTCCTTTTGACTTGAAGCGTGGCTCATCTCTGAAAAGTGACTATAAAAATGCCACATTTTTCTCAGAGATGCTCACAGTGGGCCAGATTCCCTGAACTAGCACTGGTAGATGATAAATGAGTGGGAGAAAAGGTGCCTGAAGGCTACTCTACCCTATGCCTGGATAAGGATGGCCTCCAGAAGGTCATTCTGAAAATCAGGGATCAGTGAGACATAGGAGCTCCCTCGCTATACCCCCTTTTCCCAAGAATTCCCTTTCCCCAGTTAGCCCTTCACAAGACCCACACCAGTAGACCCTACTGAGCAAATGTGCTGAATAAGTTCATCTGCAGGCATCCTACCCACACCACTTCAACTAGCTCTCTTTTGGCGCTGGCCTGGCTGGCTATGCAACCTTTTAGCATAGGGAAATTTGCAGGTTTTGAGATCAGAACATGGAAAATGGCTTTGAGTGGGATTTTCCAAGGTGCCTAACTTCCTAAAGTGCTTTTGCAAATCTCATCCTTATTTACTAAAACCACCTGTGTAAAAGTGAAAAGCAGTTACTACACACGATGCTACTGCAAATAGTAGTAGTAATAGCCATGGAGCGGCTGCGCATGTGCTCTGTGGCCTTAGCCCTGGTCTACACTACGAGTTTAGGTCGAATTTAGCAGCATTAGGTAGATTTAACCCTGCACCCTTCCACACAACCAAGCCTGTTTTGTCAACTTAAAGGGCTCTTAAAATCGATTTCTGTATTCCCCCCCACACACCCTGGCGAGGGGTTTAGCGCTAAAATCGACCTCACGGGGTAGAATTTGGGGTAGTCTGGATGCAATTCGATGGTATTGGTATCTGGGAGCTATCCCAGAGTGTTCCATTGTGACCGCTCTGGACAGCACTCTCAACTCAGATGCATTGGCCAGGTAGACAGGAAAAGCCCCAGGAACTTTTGAATTTCATTTCCTGTTTGGCCAGTGTGGCGAGCTGATCAACACAGGTGACCATGCAGTCCTACTGCACCGTCTGCTTCACCAGTGGAGAACCGCAATTACCATAAAACTCTGCTCACTCTGCTCCGCCAAGCTGTCATAGCCCGGCAGCGGCAGCAGCTTGCTCAGCCAGACAGTGCGCTGGATGCCGCTCAACACCAGCACGCTGCCGCCGGGGAGCGCCCAGCCAGCCCAGCCCAGAGCTGCTCCCTGGCTAAGCCCTGCTCCCGCGCGTGGCGTGGGATCTCGGGCCCTCTTTCCGCAACTCCCCCCGCTACATACCTTTTAGCCTCACTCCCAGCCTCCTCTCTCCCCCCAGCACTTGTCACTGCTCCACGCCATGTCTGAGCAGCCCCTGGCTCGCCGGTGTAGCCCCACAAAATGCTCCGCTCCCGTTTTGCTATTTTGGGTGTACTGAGCATGCTCAGTCGAACTGAGCATGCTCAGTAACCTTCGATGTAGCCACTGCCCTCTCTCTGCCCTCTCTCTGCCCTCACTTCTGCTAACGATTTGCTGCCTCCTCTTTGGGGGGGTTTAAAAGTATTAAGGGGGGCAAATCGCAGCGGGGGGGCTGTCAGGGTCTGAGCAGGGGGCAGAATTTTACTGGCCTGGGGGGTTCAAGCTACTGTAGCTAGCGGCAGAAGAGGGGCTGAAGGGCAAAAATCGGTGGTGGGGGGTGAGAGCCGGGGTTAAGCGGGGGAGGGGTGACACTGCCAGACCCCGTGCGGGTACAAAACCCCCGTTTAGGGAGGGGGAGGGGGGGAACAGTGACCCCGTGGGATGAGCCACACACTGTGCTCGCTAATCTAGGGGTGTGGGGGGGGCAGAGGCTGTTTTTGTTGTTCTCACAGGGACGCTGCATGTCAGCCTCGGAGCAGGGGGCGGGTTCCTGGGGCTGGGGTCTTAAAGGCACAGGCCTCCAATTCCTAGCCTGTCAAAGATTAATCAACGCAGCTCCTCTCTATCCTATACAAGTGTTGCAGGGCTAGGGCCGCCCAGACGGGGGGGGCCAAGTGGGGCAATTTTCTGCAGGGGCCCCCACGAATATGTCGGAGGCTGCCCCCGCCTCCATCTTCCCCCGGTGTCTCAGCGTGCCGCGTCCGGGAGCGGCCCTGGCGCACTGCAGCGCGGTGGCTCCAACGCGGTCCGGGGCCGCTCCTGGTCGCAGCACACTGAGGCTCCAGGAGAGGGGGTAAGCGCCATGGTAAGGTGTGGGCCCCCCCCCCGACCCCATCCTAACCATCACCATCACCCAGCAACAGCCCATTATGTAATTGCAAATGTATACATCCCATTAAAGCATTGAATGTTTTTAAATAATGTATTTCGTGTATTTTCAAATTATTACAAATTAATTTTTGAATGTATGTCACTGGTTATTTTTTACATTTCAAAATACATGTTACTATAGTATTGCAACTGTTTTTATGGAAGGGGCCCCCAAAATTGCTTTGACCCAGGCCCCCTGAATCCTCTGGGCAGCCCTGTACACGGCTACGTTACTGATCCAGCCAGGAGACTGAATGCGGTGAAATATTGTACAGACACCCCCTCCCTCCAACTCTGCCTCTCACATTTTGAATATGTAAAAGTGTCTTCTATCAGTTTCTATGCCTATATGAAATCACTGCAGTTCATTTCTCTTATACAACGTGCTGAGTTCCTAACTCCCTCCCAGAGCCCACATGTCTGCACCCCCTCCTGTACCCCAATCCCATGCCCCAGGTCAGAGCCTGCACCCCTCACTCAAACTACCCAAACTACCTATAGCCTGCAACCCTCCTGCACCCCAACTCCATCCCAGAGCCTGCACCCCAAAAAGGGATGGATTAACTTTTTGTGGGCCTGGTGCTAAACATATTTGTGGTCCCCCAGGGGGGAAATGGGGACATGGGGCATGGGGGGCAGAGTCCTCAGAGCGACGGGCTGGCCGGGGGCAATGGGAGATGGGTCATGGCACGGCAGGAACAATCCTGCTCCACCTAGCCCAGTACAATGGCACTGTTTACAAACCGGGAGCTGCCAGACGCACACTGGCCATCCCGGCCCTGTGCTCCCATCATGCTTCTTCCCCTTCGGGGCGGGCCCATGACCCCAAGGGTGATACCAGAGTGGCCCCTTTGGTCGATCTGCTTCCTCCTGGCTAATGTGACAAATTGATCTATTGTACGATTGAGGCGCGCTGTTTCACGTATTTGTGTGTGAGTCCGTGAAAAGGGAGGTAAGCTTTGGGGGTACGGAGCATGCCCCTGAGCCCAAGGTGAGACCAGAGTGGCCCCTTTCATCGATCTGCTTCCTCCTGGCTAGCATGCCCCTGAGCCCAAGGTCATACCAGAGTGGCCCCTTCCATTTTTTCCACTGGCTTCCGCCTTCCTTATTTCCAATGACTTGTCTGCTCATGCACCTGTCACTGGTCCATGGGGTTGCGAATTAGGAGGGATGGGGTTTGTGGTCAAAAACACTCACGGTCTGCTTCCTCCTGGCTAATGTGCCAAATTGATCTCTATTGGTCAATTGAGGCGCACTGTTTCACGTTTTTGTGTGTGAATACGTGAAAAGACCCCCACAAACCCCCATGCCCAGTGCCCTCCCACAGACCACTCTGAACCCCCCCAGATCCTCTCACTGCCCAGTGCCCCCTAGCTGTAGACCCCCCACAGACCTCCGACAACTGCACAGTGCCCTGCCCCTCCCTGCCCAGAGCCCCCCGCAGATTCCCTCACTGCCCAGTGCCCCCCACCGCCCCACTGCCACAACTGCACAGTGCCCCACCCAGACCCCTGCACACTTCCCAGTGCCCCAACACACACAGATCTTCCCACCCCTCACTGCACAGCACCCCCCCAGACCCACCTACTCTCCCACACCCTAACCCCCAGCCACAATACCCGGCCCTGATGGGAGGTGACTGTGTCTGCCAGGCTGAGCCGGCAGCGCAGCCACAGCTTGTCCTGGGGCAGGATAACTCCGGCCCTTGGGGGTGCAATCAGCCAGGCTGGCAGTCACGACTGGAACACAGGTATGGAGGGGTATGCGCTGTTTAGGAAAGACCGGGACAAAGGTAAAGGTGGGGGGGGGCATTGTATGTCAATAGTGAAATAAGCTGTCAAGAAATAATAGTCGATGGAATAGATAACACAGAGTCCGTCTGGGCAATACTCACACTGGGTAAAAGGACTACTAGAGCCTTTCCGGGGATAGTGCTTGGGGTGTGCTATAGACCGCCGGGATCGACCCAGGATATGGATAAGGAACTATTTAATGTGTTTAGAGAAGTAAATACTAATAGAAACTGTATAATTATGGGGGACTTTAACTTCCCGGATATAGATTGGGGAACAAACGCTAGTAGCAATAATAGGGCTCAGATGTTCCTAGATGTGCTTGCTGATCAATTCCTTCATCAAGTGGTAGCTGAACCGACGAGGGGGGGGGCATTTTAGATTTGATTCTGGTAAGTAGTGAGGACCTCGTTGAGGAAGTGGTAGTAGGGGACAATTTGGGCTCCAGTGATCATGAGCTAATTCGGTTTAAACTAAATGGAAGGAGTAACAGAATTAAGTCAAAGACTAGGGTTTATAATTTTAAAAAGGCCAATTTTAACAAATTAAGGGGACTGGTAAGGGAAGTGGATTGGGCAAACATATTAATGGATCTAAAGGCAGAAGAAGCCTGGGATTACTTCAAGTTAAAGATGCATGAGCTGTCAGAGGCCTGTATCCCAAAAAAGGGAAAAAGATTACTAAGCAAGAGATTTAGACTGAGCTGGATGAGCGACCGACTCAAAGGGGCGATTAGGAAAAAACAGAAAGCGTACAAAGACTGGAAGAGGGGAGTGATCAGCAAGGAAACTTACCTTAGTGAAGTCAGAGAATGTAGACATAGAGTGAGAAAGGCCAAAGGCCGTGTAGAGTTGGACCTAGCGAGGGGAATTAAAAGCAATAGTAAGAGGTTTTACAGCCATATAAATAGGAAGAAAGCAAAGAAAGAAGAAGTGGAACCACTGAAGACTATTGCCGGGGAGGATATTAAAGATAATCTAGGCATGGCGCAATATCTCAATGAATATTTTGCATTGGTGTTTAATGAGGCCAATGAAGGTATTAGGGTTACTAGCACCATTACAGAGGGGCATTCAGGATGGGGGATTACCGTATCCGAGGTAGAAACAAAACTCGAACACCTTAATGGGGCTAAGTCGGGAGGACCGGACGATCTTCATCCGAGAATATTCAAGTAATTGGCGCGGGAAATAGCAGGCCCATTAGCGATAATATTTAATGAATCTGTAAACTCGGGGGTGGTCCCGTTAGACTGGAGAATCGCTAATGTGGTTCCTATTTTCAAGAAAGGGAAAAAAAGTGATCCGGGTAACTATAGGCCTGTTAGTTTAACATCTGTAGTGTGCAAGGTGCTAGAGAAAATTCTGAAAGAGAAACTAGTTGAGGACCTGGAGGTTAATGGCAATTGTGATAAATTACAACATGGTTTTACGAAGGGCAGATCGTGCCAAACGAATCTGATCTCCTTCTTTGAGAAAGTAACGGACTTATTAGATAAGGGAAATGCGGTGGACCTAATATACCTGGATTTCAGTAAAGCGTTTGATACTGTACCCCATGAGGAATTATTGGTTAAACTGAAAAACATGGTGATTGATATGAAAATCCAGAGGTGGATAAGGAATTGGTTAATGGGGAGACTGCAGCGGGTCGTATTGAAGGGTGAACTGTCAGGTTGGAGGGAGGTTACTAGTGGAGTGCCTCAAGGTTCAGTTTTGGGACCCATTTTATTCAATCTATTTATAACTGACCTCGGAACCGATTGCAGGGGTGGGCTGATAAAGTTTGCGGATGATACGAAGGTGGGAGGCGTTGTAAATTCGGAGGAGGATAGGGATATTCTGCAGGGAGACTTGAATGAGCTTGTGAATTGGAGTGTCAGAAATAAGATGAAATTTAATAGTGAAAAGTGTAAGGTGATGCATTTGGGGATGACTAACAACAATTTTAGTTACAAGATGGGGACGCATTGGTTAGAAGTAACGGAAGAGGAGAAGGACCTAGGGGTCCTTGTAGACCACCCCCAGGCAGCGACAGCCCTTTTGCACCAACCATCACCATCACCCAGTGAGAGCCCATTATGTAACTGCAAATGTCTACATCCCATTAAAGCATTTAATGTTTTCAAATGTTGGATTTAGTGTATTTTCAAATTATTACAAATTAATTTTTGAATGTATTTCACTGGTTATTTTTTACATTTCCAAATACATGTTACTAGAGTATTGCAACTTTTTTTTAATGGAAGTGGCCCCAAAAATTGCTTTGTATATGATGCAAATTGGAAGAGTAAAGTAAAAAAAATCCCTTTTCACGGATTCACACAAAAAAAAGTGAAACAGCATGCCTCAATCATGCAATAGATCAATTTGGCACATTAGCCAGGAGGAAGCAGACTGTGAGTGTTTTCAACCACAAACCCCATCCCTCCCGTTTCGCAACCATCCTCCCAGAGGAAGCAGACCGGGAGTGTTTTCCACCACAACCCCATCCCTCCCGTTTTGCAACCATCCCCCCCCAGAGGAAGCAGACCGGGAGTGTTTTCCACCACAACCCCATCCCTCCCGTTTTGCAACCATCCCCCCCAGAGGAAGCAGACCGGGAGTGTTTTCCACCACAACCCCATCCCTCCCGTTTTGCAACCATCCCCCCAGAGGAAGCAGACCGGGAGTGTTTTCCACCACAACCCCATCCCTCCCGTTTTGCAACCATCCCCCCAGAGGAAGCAGACCGGGAGTGTTTTCCACCACAACCCCATCCCTCCCGTTTTGCAACCATCCCTGGACCAGTGACAAGTGCATGAGCAGCCCAGTCATTGGAACTAAGCAAGGAGAAGCCAGTGGAAAAAATGAAAAGGGGCCACTGTGGTCTCACCTTGGGCTCAGGGGCATGCTTCGTTCCCCCAAACCTTACCTCCCTTTTCACGGATTCACACACAAAAAAGTAAAACAGTATGCCTCAATCATGCAACAGATCAATTTGGCACATTAGCCAGGAGGAAGCAGACTGGGAGTGTTTTCCACCACAACCCCATCCCTCCCGTTTTGCAACACCCCCCCAGAGGAAGCAGACCGGGAGTGTTTTCCACCACAACCCCATCCCTCCCGTTTCGCAACCATCCTCCCAGAGGAAGCAGACTGGGAGTGTTTTCCACCACAACCCCATCACTCCTGTTTCACAACCATCCCCCAGAGGAAGCAGACCGGGAGTGTTTTCCACCACAACCCCATCCCTCCCATTTTGCAACCATCCCTGGACCAGTGACAGGTGCATGAGCAGCCCAGTCATTGGAACTAAGCAAGGAGAAGCCAGTGGAAAAAATGAAAAGGGGCCACTGTGGTCTCACCTTGGGCTCAGGGGCATGCTCCGTTCCCCCAAACCTTACCTCCCTTTTCACGGATTCACACACAAAAAAGTAAAACAGTATGCCTCAATCATGCAACAGATCAATTTGGCACATTAGCCAGGAGGAAGCAGACTGGGAGTGTTTTCCACCACAACCCCATCCCTCCCGTTTCGCAACCATCCCCCCCAGAGGAAGCAGACCGGGAGTGTTTTCCACCACAACCCCATCCCTCCCGTTTTGCAACCATCCCCCCCCCCAGAGGAAGCAGACCGGGAGTGTTTACCAAACTGCTACGCTGTGTGGCAGAAACCGCTCCCAGTAGCAAAACGGGAGGGGAGCATTTTGTGGGGCTACACCGGCATCCCGCAGCTTCCGACACCAAACCTCTCGCAGCAGCCCCTTTCCCGAGTGGCAGTGTTGTGTTGTCTTGGGGGCGGGGTTAGCTCTTTATTCCCTGCTCCCACTCTTCATTCTCAGTCACAGCCCTCCACCATGCTATCCCGGCCCTCCCCCGCTTTTCCATCACAAGTGTTTTCCTCACCTCCCCCCATGCCACAACACGGCCACTTTTTAAATCTCATTCACAATCGTCCTCAATTGGAAGATTGCCTGTAACTCCCCTCTCTGAAACACACGTTCCACTTCGCTCCCCCGCTTCCTATACTGCGTTCCTCGCCCTTCAGCCCTTTCCCCAAAAATGTCTTTCTCCACATTGCAACGCTTGGCTTCTCATTCTCACCACACACCCCTCCACTGGACTGCTCTACTTATCCCCACATTTCCCTTCTTATCCCGTTTTTCAACAGCTCCCTTTCGGTGTGGAAATGCCACCCTGATTATAAATCTTTCGCCTGATCCAAGTCTGAGACTCCTTAACACATTTTCATAGCATGTGAATTGTTTGGAAATAGTGGGGTGAGGTGGCACGTGAAGAACGCAGTTCTCTTTCCTGGATTTTCTACTGCTGATTTAAGATTTCTGCATGGGTTTTTGGAGCCCTTCAATCGCTGGGTTGGTGGTTATCTACTGCAGCTATTTACTTTGGCAGTGCAGCTTTTGGTTCAGGCAGCTCAGCTGGTAAATTTCATGTTCGTAACGCCCGACTTGACAGATACTCATACATTTGGTTGCTCTGCATTAGCGGTATAGTTATATATTCAATACGGACACAATATGGACATAAAAGGTATTGGTTCATATAGGTTTATTTTGTAATGACAGGAGTGACTTATCTTTAAAGGTGGAAAAACAGAAGTTCTCTAAAGAAAAATGGACTAAAAAACAACTGAAGTTGTGACTCTTAGTTACCAACACTGTTTTACCAGTCAGATAAAAAATAAAAAAGTTCTGACAATAGAGTTGGTATTCTGTGAGATTTTAAATATCAACTGTTTGAAACCCAAAACTGACACACAACTGAATTGCCTTTCCTTGTAGCTTCTAAAAACAGCTGATGCAAATGAAATGGGATTTTTAAGCAGCTCCCAGGACACAACAGCAGCGGTGACAATGAGCTGAGCTGAGTGGGCTCCATGCTTGCTGCGGTATAGCGTCTGCACGGAAAAAAGGCGCAAAATGATTATCTGCCGTTGCTTTCACGGAGGGAGGGGCGACTGACGACATGTACCCAAAACCACTCGCAACAATGTTTTTGCCCCATCAGACATTGGGAGCTCAATCCAAAATTCCAATGGGAAGCGGAGACTGCGGGAACTGTGGGATAGCTACCCACAGTGCAACGCTCCGAAAGTCGATGTAGCCACAGTATTGTGGACGCACTCTGCTGACTTAATGCGCTTAGTGGGGACACACACAATCGCTTCCTAAAAATCGACTTCTATAAATTTGATCTAATTTTGTAGTGTAGACATACATAGAATAGGTCCCCATTCTCTTAATCTCTGCAGATCTCCCATTACTCATGCTTGGGCATGGTGGAAGGATGTGGCCCATGGAAATTAGACATGGAAAAGATACTAGAACATAACTTCTAACCTATACCCCTGAAGGGAACAGGATCATTTCCTATAATTTCAATTGTTTTGTCCAATATAATTTTTATCATCTAAAGCAATGGGGCTTCTACAGCTGTTCATTAGCACATTTGATGCTACTGCATCTGTGATTCTCAGAGGGCAGCACAATAATTTGAAATGCTGCAGGGATGCTGTGAGGCAGCTGTTATTTTGGGTATAATTTCAGATGCCAAATGTTTCAAGCTGAGTTATTCTGTCCAAGATTTTCAAAAGTAACTCATCTTTTTTGGGTGCCTGGATTTTTGGGTGCCCAAATTGAGATACTTTAAAGGGTCCTGTTTTGCAGAAAGTGGCCTGTTTTGCTCACTGTCTGTGCCATGAATATCAGGCTATGAAAGGTCACTGAAAAATACCACTAATCACTTTTGAAAATCTTGACCCTGGTATTCAATTTTTGTGGGATATTTACTATTATAATAAAGAATACACTGGTTTCAGAGTAGCAGCCGTGTTAGTCTGTATCCGCAAAAAGAAGAACAGGAGTACTTGTGGCACCTTAGAGACTAACAAATTTATTAGAGCATAAGCTTTCGTGGACTACAGCCCATCTTCCTGTATATGTGTGTGCTGGCAAGTGAGTAATGAAGTCTTGCAGTGACATGTGATCATGTCACCTGAACTGGAATCCATCTTTAACCTGGTGCTTTTCCAGTGAGGGTGGGTGGAAACCCAGAGAGACAAAGGGTTCCCGCCTTATGCAAAAGATATATAAAGGGGGGAAGAGAACAGAGAGAGGGAGGAGCCATCATGAAGAATCCCCTAGCTATCACCTGAGCTGCAACAAGAGCTGTACTAGGGGAAAGAATTGTGCCCAGGCCTGGAAGGTGTCCAGTCTGAGAAAAAACTTACTGAAGCATCTCTGAGGGTGAGATTATCTGTATTCAGTTTGATTAGGCATAGATTTGCGCATTTTATTTTATTTTGCTTGGTGACTTACTTTGTTCTGTCTGTTACTACTTTGAACCACTTAAATCCTACTGTCTGTATTTAATAAAATCACTTTTTATTTAGTAATTTACTCAGAGTATGTATTAATACCTGGGGGAGCAAACAACTGTGCATATCTCTCTATCAGTGTTATAGAAGGCGAACAATTTATGAGTTTGCCCTGCATAAGCTTTATGCAGGGTAAAACGGATTTATCTGGGTTTAGACCCCATTGGGAGTTGAGCATCTGAGTGCTTAAGACAAGCGCACTTCTGTACGCTGTTTTCAGGTAACTTGCAGCTTTGGGACAGGAGATTCAGACCCTGGATCTGTGTCTGGAGCCAGACGGGAGTGTCTGGCTCAGCAAGACAGGGTGCTGGAGTCCTGAGCGGGCAGGGAAAACAGGAGCAGGGGTAGTTTTGCACATCTGGTGGCAGCTCCCAAGGGGGTTTCTGTGATCCAACCCGTCACAGTGGGCTGTAGTCCACGAAAGCTTATGCTCTAATAAATTTGTTAGTCTCTAAGGTGCCACAAGTACTCCTGTTCTTCTTTTTTTAAAGAATACACTGCAGATTGAAGTTCCTGGAGTATTTCAGTAGGAATACCTACACAAATGGGGCCTGATTCACTACTGTGTTACTCAAGTTTCATGCTGGTGTAACTCTATTGGTCAAGCCTATGGCCATTGGTCAGACCTGCAACGGTTATATGAAAAAAAAAACAAAGCAAAATAAATCTCCTGTTCTTTTTTAGAACAAGACCTCAAAAATAACTGTGATACTGTACGTGAGCTATCTATGGGGAAAGTTTAAAAATTCATCTCTATTTTCTTGGTCTGTTTTGTGTTTTTATTCATTTGATGAACAATTTTCCCATTCATTTTAATGTGTTATGATGCAACAGATATCAGCTCAGTGTTACGGTAGGTGTTTGCTTACTGGCTGTGCAATGAAATAAAGATGAGGCATATTTCTCAGTGTTGTAGAGGCTGAGATTGGTATGCTGATTTCCTTCCAAATACCTCATTTGGTTGCTGAGATATACTATATAAGCATCTTAAAAAAAATTTGCAATTTGCTCCAGTACTTAAACCAGTCTTAGTATATAGTAGCTACCATCACAATGTAATCTACTGTAATCAACTTTTCAAGCATAGTGCAATCTGTCTGGTAAATTTATGAAGTAACAAATGATGAAGATATATCTTCCAAGTGGCAGAGTTGCAAACATTGTTAACTAAATTCATTTTTTCTATTTATTCTATAAAATAAGTCCCCAAAAGAGAGATTTCTTTGTTTTCTTCATATTAAATTATCTCAGGTAGAATGACAAAGTTACAATATATCCAGTGTAATTTCCCTTCAAATATCTTATATATATACATGCACAGTTAATAAATAGCGTTATGGTAAAATCCTGGCTCTATTGAAGTAAATGGCAAAATTCCCACTGACTTCAATAAGACCAGGATTTCTCCCTCCATTTCTAATTGTATAATGGACGTAAGAAGTAATGTACTATGACTTATGGTGAATCATAGCTTCCCACTGAATTCATCAAAATCAAAGGAGCTAATTGTGAAGTACGATGCTACTCAACATGAGTAAGGGTGTTAGAATCTGGACCCATGTGATTAAAGAATGACAAATGCACAGATATGCATTGTAAACCTAAATGTCAGAATATGAACTGTGAAATAAGTAATTTTAAGAATATGTTTGTCAATCTTTATAAAATTCTTTTAATAACAGAGATTGATTTGATAATAGCTGCTGCACACACCTGTGTGCAATCATTGTCATGCCATCATATCTCTTGAAGCACTTGGCCTTTAGCATCATGACTCACAACAAACACAAAAGATTGTAATTATAAGCTAGCAAAGTACACTTCAGATGACTGTATTGTTTTCTCTTTTCATATGGCCTAGAAACAGTCAAAAAGAGAAGGAAACAGACCTTGGTTAAAGGGCTGTGGGTCTTCCTACAACTATAATTGAGAAGCCATGGGAACACAAAATAGGTGAAAAAAAAGGTGTGCAGTATAAAGTGTAAAAACAAGTTTTAGGGGTATTGTTTAACTAACTGCATTGGAAAATACGTAAAGACCTCCAAAAGTTGTGGTGCAAATTTCCAGATCTTTTTATCCGATTTTTATTTGTTTCACAGGGTGAAATTCTATGGCCTGTGTAATGCTGGAAGCTAGATCAGAGGATCATAATGGTCCTTTCTAACCTTAAAAATGTATGAATATTCTGGTCATTTTTGGACATCTAATCTCAAAAGGGAAAAAGCAGAAACAATGAAGGTAGAGATATGGAGGACAAAAAAATGAGAGGTATATAATGGACTTTTATATAAGGAGTCATTTTGTGTCATCTCCATATTTTGCCATTTACCTGTTCATCTCCCTTTTCCAGACCATTAATAAATATATTTAACAGCATAGTCCACATACAGAACACGGGGGTCCCTCACTGTTGACCTTTTGCCTTGTTCAAAATTTACTATTTATTGTTTTCTGTATCCTAGCCAGTTACTAATCCATGACAGTATTTTACTTTTCATCCCATGACGACTTAGTTTCTTTAAGAGCCTCGTATGTAGACCTTTATCAAAAGCTTTTTGAAAGCCTAAATAGAATGTCAGCTGGTTCTTCTTATTCTCTACTTTGCTTACATGCTAAAATATTTCTATGCTACTAGATTATACCTGGTAATGGAGTACCTTTTACTGGTCTGAAATTTCCAGGATCACCCTTGGCACTGCTCCCCATGAAGGAAGTGCTTTACACTTCTGAAATGCTATGTCACTTTCTGATGTACCATGTTCTGAAGGCCTACAAATATCGAGAAGCACCAGAGATACTTAAAATGCAATCTGAGCAGAGTACAAACTGCACAAGCTCCTAATTCTGCTCTATTATTTCAGCCACTTTCCCTAACTTCTGTATGATTTGCAGTAAATAATTAAAAAGCATATTATCTGTTCTTCTAAAAATCACTTTTCATATTTTTAACACGATTAACATCTTATAAACAAAGACAAGGACATATCTCACCAGTGTCTGATACCTGCTAATGACTGCCATTTAACTAGGAGTCACACAAAAGAACATTACTTTCTAGGGCTGTAGCTCCCTTTGTGTGTGTGTGTGTGGGGGGGGGATGATCAAAATGGTTACTTATTACATTAATGAGTGAGACAAATCCGTCCTGCAGCCTGTAGAGTTGGGAAGCCTTTTTACAGGCCAGCAGGGAAAATTAAATCCTGGGGTGTTTTTAAGAATTGCCCCCAATTCTCCCCCACTTCTCATGGACACTCAACATTCTTGTGGACATGGGGAGGAGAAGTCGGGAAATGGTCTCCCTAATGCATTGAGTGGATTGAAGCGTTCAACAGTGCTTATTGGCCATGTCCCCTGCCTAGGGCACCATTCTGCAACCAGGTGTGGCAGCTCCCCTATTGGGATTAGAGTAGAACGAGATGTCTGGGCTTGATATGAGCCTCACTCTGATCACCTCTTTGGGGCTGGGAAGGAATTTTCCTGCATTGCCAAATAGGCCAGGGCAGTAAATAAATGGAGATATCCTATCTCCTAGAACTAGAAGGGACCTTGAAAGGTCATTGTGTCCAGCCCCCTGCCTTCACTAGCAGGGCCAACTACTGATTTTGCCCCAGATCCCTAAGTGGCCCCCTCAAGGATTTTAACTCACAACCCTGGGTTTAGTAGGCCAATGCTCAATCCACTGAGCTATCCCTTCCTCCACTACAGTATGCATGTGTTTATTTTTTCCACCTTCCTCTCATCAACTCAGAGACTCAATAGCTAGATGTGATGGAATGCACCCCTGTATTCACATCCTACACACTATTGCAATAATCTTTGTGCAAGGCATGCCTTGTGAGGTATCATTTGAAAACTCATAACTTGCTGATCAGTAATATCATAGTAAAATGTATTTAGCAACATCGTGTATAAAGTTATAAGCATAAGCTGAAATCATGGCTGAAGTGTGTTTCCCAGATAAGTCTGAGGAGTGGCTAAACCAGTATCTCAAAGACAAAAGGCAAGCTGACACCCCAGCCAGATATCAACAAACCTGATGGGCCATCACCTATCAAGTGGCCATTCTTTGGCAAGAAAGGGGGGCAGGGACAAAGAGATCTGTGTCTTAGCAAAGAAACAACATGAAGTCTCCTTTCTCCAGAAGACTCCATTGTCTCTTGGTTCTCAGCTGGAAATGCTTTTCAAAAAATGACAAAAACTATAAACAGGAGAGGCAAATACCCGGAGACACTCCTTTCTCTGTTCCTGCCCATCTCATTTTCTGCACTTGAGAAGACAAACGAAACAGCCCTTGGACTCTGGGGGAGGGGTCCTGACCTGAAAGTTTGGTCAGTAATGCTGTTGGCAGCATGTGGTGAGAAACGTAGTTTTGAATCTAAATTTCTCACTGCATGCTGCCAACAGCATTACTGGCCAAACTACAGTTTGTTAAGCTAGGCACTAGAAAGCATTTTTGTCTTTATTTTCTTGCAACCATTTTTTATTTTTAATGCCTCATCACTTGTACTCACTTAAAATCTCTCTTTATAGTTAATAAGCTTGTTTTACTTTTTTATCTAATACAGTTTTTAAGTTGAAGTGTCTGCGTAACTCCATTTAAGGTGGCAAACTGGTGCATATTGTTCCCTTAAAGAAATATCAGACTTAATGTATTAGGACTGTCCAAGAGAGGCTAGGCCGTACAAGACAGACATTTCTGGGGGGAAATCCAGGACTGAGAGTGTGTTGGGGTCACCCTGCAGTATAACCAAGGCTGGTGAGAGCCAGAGTCTAACCCAAGTGTGGCTGGCAGGCTGTAGTTACACAAAGACACCCAGATTGTGGCTTGCATGCTGAAAGGCTATTTGTGAGCAGCCCAGGTGGGAGCTACTGTCAGCAAGGTATTGTGAAGCACCCAAGGTTGCAGGGCAGGGGTGACACAGCCCCTCACTGCTCTGGATTACACCCTTGTATATGACAGTATGTTGGCTCGTAATGTGTTCATGCTGTCAGAGCTTGGTTGGTGTCCAATGCAAGTGTTCATTCCACAGGGGCCTCATCTCCGAATAAACCATATCTGGAATCAGGATTAGGTGAGGGAATCCCTTAAGGAATTTGAGAGAAGAAGCTGGGGCTGCTTCTCCCCTTTTTCTCACACTGTTAAACAAAGGAAGGGGCGGTGTGTTCCCAGCAATGGTGGGGGGAACAAGTTAAAGGTTTGGAGGAAGTGGTGAGGGCTGGAGGTATTCCTCCCCCATGTGATATGGGTTTCAGAAGGAAAGTTGACCTTCCCTGGAAGGGTTAATACTAGATAGTTTTCTAGATGTGTTAATAAAGTTGTGGCCCAGTGAAGCCACATTCCTGATGTCTTGTCTGTCTTCCTGTGGTGTCCGAGATGAATATGTATTGCTGCTCTAGAGAACTAATCTTCTCTTACAGTGATAATGTGTGTACATGTTCATGCTTTACTGGCCCACAAATGGCCCACTTGGTCCAGTAATGCAATCGGTTGTAAAAGGAGGGTTAGCTTCAGCATTTGAAGGCAAGATTTATAAACAGATTCTTTAGGCAAGTCATGTACAATACGTTTTTCATTTTCATCATTTTAGTGCACATGCATAAAAAACTGTCACTGTCACTGAAAGATATTGTTCCTCTGGCAGAAACAATGAGAGAAAACAAATGCAATAGGACACTTTGGAAAAGTAATTTCACTATTCAGCATTTTTTGTTGCCATACAACATTTCACACACTTTCTTCCACATAGTGAGTTCTATAAAAAAAGACTAGTCTCAGATATTTATACAGAGCAGCCCTAAACTCAATCAGTTCACACACATCATTCCTTTCAAACTATAAGAACAGCCATACTGGGTCAGACCAAAGGTCCATCCAGCCCAGTATCTTGTCTGCCGACAATGGCCAATGCCAAGTGCCCCAGAGGGAGTGAACCTAACAGATAATGATCAAGTGATCTCTCTCCTGCCACCCATCTCCACCCTCTGACAAACAGAGGCTAGGGACACCATTCCATTATATAAAGCAAACTTCTTGGTAATTTGTAAGAGTTCTGTCTGAATTAGGTAAGGTTACAAAGGGATGGTGGAGTAGAGATGAGCTAGGGTCTCTAAACAAGATAAAGAGTTACTATTGTTTTCACTTTTAGTTGTGTTCCTGCCACTGACTTTTGACATCGTGTATCTGTTTTGATATGAGAAAACCAAAATATAAGTTAATAACTATTCCTTTTGGGAGTTAGAAGGACTCATCGTTGGTGTTTGGATACCCTGTCTATTATAAATAACATTGGGATCACTAATTAATTTAACATTGTTTATTCTAGGTTTGTGAACACATGTCATATGGTAAAACTTTCAGTCAGCCTTGCCACATTTGAACAAGGGACTTAACAGTAAAAGGCTCTGCAGTCTGTTACCAATCCTCTGAGCCAGCTTTTAGTATTTTGTCCACAGGTTCTAAAATGGGCATATATATAATATTTTATCTTTACAGAAAGGCAGAGGGATTACATATGTATGTATAGTTATTATATTTTTCCTCACAGAATAAGCAAACAAATACTTGCAGTTAGAATGAGCTTTATTTCAGATTAAGAGAACAGCAAAGCAAGGAAGACAAAATAAAATCTCCACAAGAGAGAGCATGACATATATCTCGTATGTGAAAGTCTGAACAGAACTGAACGAAAAATGGCTCCTTTCTCTAAAGACAACACTCTTTAGAGATGTAGCGCTGCAGAAAACAAAGGCATAAAAATTACATGGTTATATTCACAACACTATTCTCTGATGCTTTTAAATACCGTATAAGACATACGTGAGCCTTTCTGTTTAAGAGTCCAGTATGCGTTTATTTAGTAGTATATCATAAGAATTGGAGAATACTTCACATACTTGCAAATATGTCAGGTTTCATCATTTTAGCAGTCTGTGGTTTAAAAGTAGTAGTAGTATGTAGTTATATTGATGCTAGCAAAACAGTTGTAGAGTTTTACAAGTCAGGAGTTAAATGTTTTCAGCACTTTTTGAGAGTGAACTTGTAGCAGAACATGGCTACAGTATGAGGATGTTCAGCTCTTTATTCAGATCTCACTCTCATTCTGTACAGGTCCAGCTGAAACTCAAGAAAGAATACTTATTCCTGTGCATAGATTCTGAAGATGAATCAAGACTGACATCCATGGCGAATAACAATTTCCAGTCTAAAGATGAGGAAAGAGAGAGATTGCTTCAAGAAAAAGTCCAACAACTGACAGTGACAAGTTTGTTGGAAGATTTGAAAGAGTAAGCATGACTTCCTCTGATGACTAATTGAAAAATCACCTAGCACATCACAGCTGAAGAGAAGACTACAATGTGTGGTTTCTAAACTTCTTCGAGTATTTTTACCACTACTATTGCTGAACTGAAACATCACCTGATAATTTTGTTGAATGCTAAGGGCTACCATTAGGCTAATGTAACTAAAAAAAGCCCATTCCCCAGTTTAGGTACTTCATTTTGCCTTTATTTTAATTATTTATTCTAGTGGGGGGGGGGGGCGGAGGGGGAGAGAAAATTCTGGCAACATGCATTCCAAATCAGAAGCAAGTGTTGATTCAAACACATACATGATGCTTTCTTTGTTTGTGTCCCCTGTGCATTTAAGCGAACAAGCTGTATTAGTGCTTGCAAGTGCAGTTGTTGAGCCTGAATATTTGAATATTCACTGAAAAAGAATTTTGAATTATGCTGAATTTTTAATTGTAAAGCTGCAATTTGTGCTGAGTTGATTAGCTACATAAAGAGAGAATAAAAATCAAGTAAGGACTTCAGGATTTCATACATATTAGAGAACAGCATTGAAATAGAGTATTACATTCATGTACTTTGCTGGTGTTTGTATTCTGAAATATTGGTGGTTGCATTTTTTAGGCTTGCTTTGACCGCTTATCTTATGTCAATAATGTAATGAGGTATTTGCTATAGAATGTAATGAATAAAAACTACTAGCAGTGATATGAAACTACAACTGGATGGATTAGATTAAGAAGATTGAAGATCAGAGCTGGTGATCTTGTCATGATATTTATCTTCTATATAATTATATATGTGCTATGATAGAGAAGGTTTGGAGAAGACATCTCTATTATAATTGCCTGTTTTCAAGAGTAACTAGGTGTGACATATTAGGACACAATCCAGATTAGTGTGGGCTGAGACACCCCTATCCTGCAACCTTACGTGCCTCACAATGGCCTTGCTGAAGTAGCTCCCACCTGGGCTGCTCACAAACAGCTTTCCAGCATGCAATCCACACCCTGAGTGTCTGTGTGTAACTGCAGCCTGCCAGCTCCACCCTGACTCTCACCAGTCTCAGTTAGACTGCAGGGAGACCCCAACAAACCCCCAGTCCTGGATCGTCCCCTAGAAATGTATGTCCTGTACTGCCCAGCCTTCTCCTAGATAGTACAAATATAGTTAGTCTGTTATTCCTTTAAGGAAATATTATGCCATCTTATTACCTTAAATAGAGTTATCCAGACACTTCAACTTAAACACATGGGATAGTTAAAAAAGTAAAACAAGTTTGTTAACTTCAAAGAGCTAGACTTTAAATGAGTACAAGTAATGAGGCATAAAAGTCAGAAATGATTACAAGAAAAATAAAGATAAAATGATTATTAGAATCTACTTAAAACACTATCTTAGTTGCAAAGCAAACATGTTCCAGCAGATTACTGGCCACATTTTCAGGTCAGGACTGCCCTGAGTCCAATAGCTGTTTCCTTTTGTCTTCTCTAGTGCAGATAATGAGGTGGGCAGGGAAAGAATCAGTGGTATCTTGGGGTGTTTGCCTCTTTTTTTTATAGTTTCAGTCTCCTACTTGAAAAACATTTCCATCTGGGAACTAGGAGACAAAGAGTCTATGTGGAAGGATGTACCCTGTTGTTTTTCCCTCCTGTTTGAGCTTCCTTTGTTTCTCTAAGGTAAGAACACATTCCTTTGTTTAGGACAGACCTTTTTGTTGACTTCTGCTTGGGCAGATGTGTGGGGTTTGGAACATGTGTTAATAACACCATCAAGGGAAATCTTATAACTTGACATACAATGTTGTCATATATATGTTAGCAGGACAATACTGACTAGCAAATTATGAATTTTCAAATGATACCTCACAAAGCATACCTTATACAAAGACTATTATGATAGTGTGTAGGGTGTGAATACAAGGGTATATTCTGTCACACTAGGCCAGGGGTTGGCAACGTTTGGCACGCGGCTCACCAGGGTAAGCACCCTGGAGGGCCATGCCAGTTTATTTTCCTGCTGACGAGGCAGGTTCGGACGATCGCGGCCCCCACTGGCCGCGGTTCGCCATCCCGGGCCAATGGGGGTGACGGGAAGCCGCGGCCAGCACATCCCTCGGCCCGTGCTGCTTCCCGCCACCCCCATTGGCCTGGGACGGCGAACCGTGGCCAGTGGGGGCCGCGATTGGCCGAACCTGCCACGTCAGCAGGTAAATAAACTGGCCCGGCTTGCCAGGGTGCTTACCCTGGCGAGCCGCGTGCCAAACATTGCCGACCCCTGCACTAGGCCATCAGCTTTGCTCCAGACTGAAATGTTACATACAGAGTCTTGCCATAAGATTTATTCTGAAAGTCTTGCAAGTTCATTGAATTCCACTTCTAAGTGCTATCATTTATAAGAATCTGGATCAAGGAGGCTTGATTCATCACTATTGCAGTTTTATGGTAGTGTAACTTCACTGAAGTCAGATTTTAAAAAAGTCCAATATCTGCACTCAAACACAGAAATATATTTGTCTGTGTATGTTTGTTTGCACAATTACTGCAAGGTAAATGTTGCTTTTGTGTAAGCAAATAAGGATTTAGGCCCAGATTTCCCAAAGATATTTAGTTACCTAACTCCCACCAAAATTAGGCACTTAAATACCTTTGAGGATCTGGGTCTTAGATATTATGGGATTTACTGGCTATTTACTTGCGCAAATATCAGATGAATGGGTGATTATTGTAATTGTGGCCTCAAATTTGGTGTGCATACATTTTCATGGAGCAACTGTGGGCCCACCCGGGTCAGATTTCCAATTAGGCACCATAGGTGTTTTAGGGGTGCCTAAAAGTTAAAAGTAGATTAAAAGTTAAAAAGTTAATACATGCAGCTCCCCTGCGAGCACTCAGGCTCCTGGCATTGGTGACTGCCCAGAACGTGGGGCTGGAGCAGGGTAAGCATCCGAGTCAGCCTGCCGGGGGCACTGTGAGCAGCGGCCAGGTGAGGCGACTGCTGAAGGTGCTGGGAGCGTCCCAGCCCCTTCCCAATCTTGGCTGCCTTGCGACCTCCGCCCCTTTCCAGAGAGAGAGAAGAAGGAGCATGGCCAGCACCCCATTCACTTGCACAGGCAGAGTCAGACTGCAGGAGGGACAGAAGACGCCCAGGGAACGCTCGCCATAGGGAGATGTACGGTTCCCCCCCTTGCACCTCGCCTGGGGCGGGTGGGCTGTGTCCTGGCTCGGGCTGGGAGCATCGTGCGTGGCGGAGGGCCTCATGCCTTCCCAGGGAGACTGTGTTTATATTTCTTTTCATTTCTTTTTTATGGAAAACATGAAGATCAGCTGTAGGCGGGGCGTGAAGGGGGCACTGAAGATTATGTGCCTAGGGGTGCATAAGGTGTAAATCTGGTCCTGGAGCCTGCTATTGTTTAAATCAGACCCATAATATCCAGCATGATAAGAATCAATAGTATCTTTGTACTAGGGAAGAGGATGTAAACTAATTATTAGAGTGTAGAACTGTGAGCCAAAACTCTTGGGCTCTCTTTTATTCAGCAAGTAACATTCTCTCTGACTTTAGGCAAGTCTATTAACCTCTTCTTTTGGTGATCATCACAATAAATATCTAAAGTACCTCACAGTGTGAAATCTTCACAATCAAGTTCTAAAACTGTGCATGCAAATGGGATCAAGACCCAAACACTGCATTAGTGCATGCAGATTAGAATCATAGAATCATAGAATCATAGAATATCAGAGTTGGAAGGGACCTCAAGAGGTCATCTAGTCCAACCCCCTGCTCAAAGCAGGACCAATTCCCAGCTAAATCATCCCAGCCAGGGCTTTGTCAAGCCGGGCCTTAAAAACCTCCAAGGAAGGAGACTCCACCACCTCCCTAGGTAACGCATTCCAGTGTTTCACCATCCTCCTAGTGAAATAGTTTTTCCTGATATCCAACCTGGACCTCCCCCACTGCAACTTGAGACCATTGCTCCTTGTTCTGTCGTCTGCCACCACTGAGAACAGCCGAGCTCTTTGGAACCCCCCTTCAGGTAGTTGAAGGCTGCTATCAAATCCCCCCTCATTCTTCTCTTCTGTAGACTAAACAATCCCAGTTCCCTCAGCCTCTCCTCATAAGTCATGTGCTCCAGACCCCTAATCATTTTTGTTGCCCTCCGCTGGACTCTTTCCAATTTTTCCACATCCTTCTTGTAGTGTGGGGCCCAAAACTGGACACAGTATTCCAGATGAGGCCTCACCAATGTCGAATAAAGGGGAACGATCACGTCCCTCGATCTGCTGGCAATGCCCCTACTTATACAGCCCAAAATGCCGTTAGCCTTCTTGGCAACAAGAGCACACTGTTGACTCATATCCAGCTTCTCGTCCACTGTGACCCCTAGGTCCTTTTCTGCAGAACTGCTACCTAGCCATTCGGTCCCTAGTCTGTAGCAGTGCATGGGATTCTTCCGTCCTAAGTGCAGGACTCTGCACTTGTCCTTGTTGAACCTCATCAGGTTTTTTTCGGCCCAATCTTCTAATTTGTCTAGATCCCTCTGTATCCGATCCCTACCCTCTAGTGTATCTACCACGCCTCCTAGTTTAGTGTCATCTGCAAACTTGCTGAGAGTGCAGTCCACACCATCCTCCAGATCATTAATAAAGATATTAAACAAAACCGGCCCCAGGACCGACCCTTGGGGCACTCCGCTTGAAACCGGCTGCCAACTAGACATGGAGCCATTGATCACTACCCGTTGAGCCCGACGATCTAGCCAGCTTTCTATCCACCTTACAGTCCATTCATCCAGCCCATACTTCTTTAACTTGGCGGCAAGAATACTGTGGGAGACCGTATCAAAAGCTTTGCTAAAGTCAAGGAATAACACATCCACTGCTTTCCCCTCATCCACAGAGCCAGTTATCTCATCATAGAAGGCAATTAGGTTAGTCAGGCACGACTTCCCCTTCGTGAATCCATGCTGACTGTTCCTGATCACTTTCCTCTCCTCTAAATGTTTCATAATTGATTCCTTGAGGACCTGCTCCATGATTTTTCCAGGGACTGAGGTGAGGCTGACTGGCCTGTAGTTCCCCGGATCCTCCTTCTTCCCTTTTTTAAAGATGGGCACTACATTAGCCTTTTTCCAGTCATCTGGGACCTCCCCCGATCGCCATGAGTTTTCAAAAATAATGGCTAATGGCTCTGCAATCTCACCCGCCAACTCCTTTAGCACCCTCGGATGCAGCGCATCCAGCCCCATGGACTTGTGCACGTCCAGTTTTTCTAAATAGTCCCGAACCACTTCTTTCTCCACAGAGGGTTGGTCACCTTCTCCCCATGCTGTACTGCCCAGTGCAGCAGTCTGGGAGCTGACCTTGTTCGTGAAGACAGAGGTAAAAAAATCATTGAGTACATTAGCTTTTTCCACATCCTCGGTCACTAGGTTGCCTCCCTCATTCAGTAAGGGGCCCACACTTTCCTTGAGTTTCTTCTTGTTGCTAACATACCTGAAGAAACCCTTCTTGTTACTCTTAACATCTCTTGCTAACTGCAACTCCAAGTGTGATTTGGCCTTCCTGATTTCACTCCTGCACGCCTGAGCAATATTTTTATACTCCTCCCTGGTCATTTGTCCAATCTTCCACTTCTTGTAAGCTTCTTTTTTGCGTTTAAGATCAGCAAGGATTTCACTGTTTAGCCAAGCTGGTCGCCTGCCATATTTACTATTCTTTCTACACATCGGGATGGTTTGTTCCTGCAACCTCAATAAGGATTCTTTAAAATACAGCCAGCTCTCCTGGACCCCTTTGCCCTTCATGTTATTCTCCCAGGGGATCCTGCCCATCTGTTCCCTGAGGGAGTCAAAGTCTGCTTTTCTGAAGTCCAGGGTCCGTATTCTGCTGCTCTCCTTTCTTCCTTGTGTCAGGATCCTGAACTCGACCATCTCATGGTCACTGCCTCCCAGGTTCCCATCCACTTTTGCTTCCCCTACTAGTTCTTCTCTGTTTGTGAGTAGCAGGTCAAGAAAAGCTTTGCCCCTAGTTGGTTCCTCCAGCACATGCACCAGGAAATTGTCCCCTACACTATCCAAAAATTTCCTGGATTGCCTGTGCACCGCTGTATTGCTCTCCCAGCAGATATCAGGGTGATTAAAGTCTCCCATGAGAACCAGGGCCTGTGATCTAGCAACTTCTGCTAGTTGCCAGAAGGAAAGCCTCGTCCACCTCATCCCCCTGGTCTGGTGGTCTATAGCAGACTCCAACCACGACATCACCCTTGTTGCTCACACTTCTCAACTTTATCCAGAGACTCTCAGGTTTTTCTGCAGTTTCATACCAGCTCACCATAACATACAACTGCCAATATGTATGGGCAAAGATAAGCTGTCCACTTGCAAATGTAAAAGGCACAGGGTAGAGCCAATTTTTTATTTTGACTCTAAATGTTTCTAAAAAGGTTTTGCGTTCCTTAAACGAAAATGAATATAGTGCCTAGTAAAATTATTTTTATCATTACACTGGTACAAGAATCATCCAAGGTTGAGTTCTCCTTTACTGTCCAGTACACCATACCAGGCCTGTTTGTAATAATGGATTAATGATAAGATGATCCCAAAGGAAAGCCTCTTCTGAAATCTTTCTGATGGAGGGTGCAGTATGAGCACACAAACCCATCCATAATACCTCTAGAACAGAAATCCTTAAAGCTGCATTGGACAGAATAGGAAAGACTGACCATAATTTTGCAGGAAACCTCTTGGTTATGCCAGAATGTGTCTTGATATGATGCATGAGGATTTAAGAGCTGATGCTGACCCATTTTAAAGATAAATATAAGTTAGTTTCCATGGAACCCTAAAATCTCTAAGGATAATTAAAATGTCCATGAATTCATACTAATAGCGTTCTCCAGCCAAAGAAAGTCCATATGATACCTTCTACAGTCTTTTGAATGTGCATAATTTTGCAGTGCTATCTACTGTGTGAAGGCTCTTGTGGGCTTCTTTCCATTGCTCTCACCTTGTGGAGTCATTGATGCCTGTGTACAGTTGTATAAAATGTTACCAAATCCGAATAGTAGTGTTTTGCACACACTTTGCACAGAAGTAAGTGACCATACAAGGTGTAAGACATTGGAGAATCAGGCCCCTGATTCTTTATCAATTATGGGTGATATGGGTTTTACCATTGACTCCAGTGAAGCCAGGATTGCACCCTATATCTTCATCAACTGGTTAATATAATGAAAAAATTACTCTTAATGGAATGTAATTTAAATAGATACAATGTTAAAGATCAAGTTTTGTTATGGCAGCAGGGCTCAGCAAAGATACTGGATTATCCATTGTCTGCTCCAGAATCATGCCAGTGAAAGCAGCATTCCATCAGATAGCAAGCGAATGAAAAAAACAGTCCTGACAAGACTCTTTGGAGGTTCCTAAGAAAGTGCTTTGCAATCCCTTCATCCACCCGGCTATACTCAGAGGCTAGAAATGAAGAATGAGCATTCTGGCCCTCTTCACCCATCCCCTGGCTGAGTCCAATCACAGTCAATAAATTAGTCCCTGCAACGGTGGAAGTAAATGTGAGAGAAATGATATTCAGATTTGATTGCTGTTGATATTCAGGGTGCAAATGTCACCTGGATATTGGAACCTGAGAACAAATGTCATCCAAATCCAAACAACCTGCTCTCGTCACCACTGCCTTTTTTATCTATTCATTTCCTTATAAAATGTGTATGTTCTTCCATCATAGGTTATAAAATATATGAATAAAGAAAATGCCTTCTTTGAATTCCAATTAGGTTTGCAGTCAGAAAATCATTATCTTAGGATGGCTGTTGGCAGCCTATATGAAATAGTTCTGGTCATCTCAACTCAAAAAGGATGTCACAGAATTAGAAGGAGTTCAGACAAGGGCTACAACAGCAATCAGAGGCATGGAAATCTGTGAAGAGAGACAGAACAGATTGGGATTGTTTATATTAGAAAGGAGATGAATAAAATTGGACATGATACAAGTCTATAAAATAATGAATAGTTTAGAGAAGGTGTCATGGGTCCACAGGTTCGATGCTCTTGAACAGCTCTGAATCAGTCCCTGGAAGGTCCTTCTTCAGTGTGACAACCCCTTCAGGACACACTCTCAAAAGGGTAAGCCTCCTTGGCTTCAGTGCCTCCTGGGATTAACCACAGAGCCTTCAGCACCCCTGCTTATGCCATGGCGGGAGCTCCCCTGCTGTGATGCCACCTGAATAGGACACTTGGGGAAGACTTGCACACACCTCTAACCGAAAGCAATGTACCCCCACCTCTTTAGTCCTCAGTCAGCAATGACTCTCAGCCAGCATTGTAAAAACACAAGTGTTTATTAGTTGTCTGGAACACAGCATGGAAAATTCTTTGTTAGCACATAAAGCAAGAAGTTACAGCAGAGTCTATCTGGGTGAGTCTTGAGCCCAAAGGTCCTCTCCATTGACTCCTCTGGACCCCAGACCAGAAAACATCTCACCAGTGCCCCACAGCCCACACGTTTTCCCTAAGCTGGCCCCCCTCCTTTGTCTTTTGTCCCTCTTCCCAGGCAAACAGGGTCCCCTGGTCTCCTCCTGACTCTTTGTTCTCCAGCTGGTAAAACCAGTTGGCTTCCTACAGAGGGCCAGGGTTGTCAGTTGCTAGGAAACAAATCGCTGGGCCATTGCCCGAGCCCAGACCTCTGGATTCTTCTGCAAAGAAAACACCTTTTCTCCCCACCTTCCACTAGTTAATCATGCAGTACATAGGGAAAAATGAGACACACACTATAGGAATACAAAATATTCTGGAAAAAATATTACTTTGTCACAGAAGGTAAAGTGGGAACATTTACTCTCCTTTTTTCATACTAAAAAAAAGCAAGGTGAACTTCATGAAATTTAAAGATGACAAATTTAAAACTGATTAAAAGAAAGTATTCCAAATGCAAAGAAGGATTGGATGTTATGTGAATAACAAGACTATCCTGCTATATTATTACATACTAAAAAGATTATTGGAAGGGTTATGAAACCTCATACTTCAGGGCTTAAGCCAATTTCTAATTATTAGACATTAGGAAAAGACTTCCCCTAGAGGCTGTTTATCCCAAAGCTGCCTTGACGTTCTTCTAAAGCATCTGGTACTGTCCAATTTGAGAGACAGGATAGTGGACTGTATGGGCAATGGATTTCATCCAGTACAGCAAGCCATGAGTTCCTCTGACATAACTGGGTATCAATAGGAGACTGATTCTTCTTTCACTTACACCAGTGTAAATCAGAAGAAACCCCATTGAGAGGAGAATTGTCAGTACTAAATCTGTATGTAAAATAAGGATAAACTTTTAGTACCAGACAAAGACACAAAGCATCAACTGGGCAAAACACAGCAATATAGATAAATAAATAATATATAATATAGCCATCCTCCACAGTAGCTTTGGCAGTGGTCCTTTAATTGAGTTCCCCACCCAATGGTGTGAATGTCCAATACACAAATGTCCCTTTAACACACCACTTCATTCATTTTCCCATCCACTACACCCCACTTATTGTTTGGTGTCAGTGGTCAGCATAGGTGGAGAGTCCAGGAGTGCACTAAGAGAAGTCTGTCAAAAACCCTTAGGGGAACACTGCATGGTCTGGTCCTGAAGTCCCACTACTTAACCCAGCTATGGGAATTTCAGCCTTATTTATGTTAAATATGGACATCTCACTGGAGGTCACTCAGCTCTGTTCCTTCTCTCTGTAGCTTCATCATCATGTTGCCTCTGCACCTCTTCCCATTGTGTCCACTGCAGGAGAATCAATTGCATAGAAGACCTTTGAACAGAGTCCTTACCACTGGGGATACAACTCTTTCCACAAAGCAGGAAGGCCTTTCCCTTTCCTCTCTGCTCAGACTCACTACCCAACCAATTCAGAGTTTGTGTACAGTTCTGGTGACTCCTCTAAGTGTTACTTCAAGCATATCTGGGTAGAAAGCTAATGCAAATGAACTTTCTGTGGCCATACATTCTCCTGTTCACCAATAGATATCTCAGAGCTCTCCTTCCTCTACAGAGCTTCTGTCCTCATTTTCTTTTGTTCACTAGCACATGGTAATAGCAAACTCCCTGACCTCTGTTGCTTCTAGCTCAGGGCTTACAAATTGTGTAGAATGTCTGCAAAACAGAAGGGAATGAAAACCTGAAGCCAATATGAGGGAAACACAATATTTCAGCAATATTGAGTAATATACACTGCTGTTTTCCCTTCATGACATTTTAGAAAGAAGCCCTTCTTTAGCTGTTTTATAGTTTTAGTTGATAGTGTCACAATAAGCCTCTTGTAATATGCCCTACAATTCATATGGCACTGTTTCATCAGAGTGATCTTAGGCTTACAGAAGAAAATAGTTTTTGGTCCGCCTTTTTAGATTTAAAACATCAGTGTTATTCCAGTCATTCTAGTCCAGTACTAAAATACGCTGGTTTGGGATATTGTGGGCAAGACTGTTACCTTTGTTTTCATAGCAAATGTAGATAAATAGAGTTAGTAGTTCAAAAATGAAAATAGCCTATTTGAGCTGAAAAAATGAGCAATACTATTTGTGTGAATAAAGTCAGCTGTGATCCTTTTTATTTACTTTTTCATGGCATTCAGGTGACTTCGTTTTTGTTCACAAGAGTGTTTGTATATGAAAAACTAGTATGGACAGTAATGCATATAAATATTTACACGTGTATTTGTACTGGAAACACTCATGCAGACATCATTGAAAAGCTCTTTTAAAAAGACAATAGATTTATTAAAAAATTACAAATGTTCACAGATAACTAGCAAACAGATAAAGGTACTTCTGTTGATACGGCTTAGGTCATCCAATCAGGGGACAGATGAAATAGCATCGATTAGACCTTGGTCTCTGTACCATGATCAGTGGAACTAACAGGGAATAGGAGTTGAGCTGGAAATAATGCAACCACCAGGACAGAGCAGTTCACATATTTTATTAAAGTTCCATTTGTTAACCTGCATTCAGATTCATTCTTTCTAACGAAGCAGTCCCCAGTCCACTCCCATTGTGTCATACTATTGAGGCAAATGAGGCAGAAAGTGGCTTCATTTCCCATACTTAGGATTCCCCAGTGTGGGAGAAATTCTAGAAGACATAGAGCTGATGCAGCCAACTCCTATGCTGCCCTCATCCACAACTCCTGATGTAGTTAGCTAGAGCATGTTGCATTCCGTCTATTCTTAGGGAGATGTTGCCAGGTAGCAGGATTTAGAGCAACACCTGCATCGTTCTCAACTTTTGCTGGAATAAGTGTAAAGTTGGCCCCAGGATCGGGGAGTTAAAAGTGGCTTCCTGATCATCTCTCCCCTGCTGTGCTCAGCAGAGGATTCAGGACACTGTGATTTAGGTAGATAACAAATAGTGAACATAGATAGCAACAACTTTATGTGCATGCATAGACTAAAATTTGTTCATGCAAACTATTGCAAATAATTAACAAATCCATAAATAATCATGACCTCTTCATATATAATTTACTAACAGAAAAACAAAACAAAACAAAAACACAAACACCTGAATTGACTGGAGGAATAATTAACAATGAATAATTAAGTCAGCTCTGATATTAGTTAGCATTCCCCTATGTTTTGTTCTGTTTCCCTGTACCAGCCATGAGTCTCCCTTCATATTCCTTTGACCTTTGATATCTAGAGTCAATGACTTGGCAGCCACTTCCCGACAATCATTTATGTAGGATCAATTTTGGAACCGATCACTGCTGCTTAATTGGCTGCAGGCGGGTTTCTACAGTTGAGAAGCCACAGGGCTTGATTCAATGTACCCTGAACTGCTTCTGCAGGCCTGAAGAATGAGAAAATGAAACTGAAAATCAGACATAAGACTCCTGCACGGATGTGCAGAGTAATCTCAAGAGGACATTTGGCTGTTTTATTTATGTACAGTAGAGCAGAATTGGACTTGGGCCAAACCACAGCTATAGATCTGGACACCCCCAGATTCAGTGGTGTTCATATCTCTATACAGACTTTATAGCTCAGGCTAATTTCTAATTAAGGCTTATTTCTATAAGAGAAATTAACAATAATTCCAAATTGAAACATCCCCACACTTTCTAAAAGTTGGATTTGTAACCAAATGTGCACACAAGCTTTGCAACTCAGGCTTGTCTTGAATTGTAACTAAGCTAACATGATGGGGTGTATAATGCACCCACTGTCTCTCTTTGATGTGAATCCTGATTCAAAATTTTAAAAAAACCCATCACATTGTGAAAGACTTGTGAGTATACTCCACTGGTAGTTACCAAACATGTTAATGGCATTTAAGAAGAGGTAAATGAATGAGAGTTGGTTGATAATCTTTAAATAAACCACAAATTAAATTCTAATTAATAAAAAACGTTTCAGGTAAAGATAAAGATGGACATGGAAAACACAGGGTAGTATCTACAGTCTCCACAGATGCAGTATGCTATGGATCCAATGCCAATTTAAGCTGATTAGACAAGTAATCTCATAGGCAACACCTTGAATTTGCTCTATATACCTTTGTGATTTCTTTTGCAGTTCTTTACACATAAAGGTTGAACAGGACACAATTATTTTGCCTTCAACTTATTAATTTAATGCAAGTGGCAAGTTCCAACAGTTAGAGTACACATTGGTGTCAGTTGCCTTGTTTAAAATAGTAGAGAATGCTGACCTGTATTCCCATGAAAACAGTTTCATCCATTCATCTTGCTATGAACTGTACAATTGCTATTCTTATGTTTTCCAATAGTTATGTCACTGCTATGTGATATTCATTCTTCTGATCAAATCCAAGTTGGATCCTCTTCTAGGAAGCGGGGGATAGAGATGGACTTTTGAGGAGTTTTTCCTGATAAAATGTGTAAAAGAGGTCAATAGCACAATTCCAGTTGTGGTGGTGGCTGTGCTATCTTGTTTAACAGCAGCCCAAAGCCTGCTAGATGCTTTACAGAAACATAAAATGGCAAAGTCTCTTTCCTGGAGAGTTTCTAGTCTAAGTTTAAATGCAACACATTATGATGGGGACAAACAATTGTGGGAGAACGAGGGAGGAAAGATAAAGGTTACATGCAGAAATCACACGGGTCTTACATCCCAACCCTTACTCAGTCACAAAATCTCCCTCCTTACTCTGCTCAGCCAAGTAAGGGCTCTGAAGATTATGGCTCTGTGAGAGGGACAGTAGCAGCTGCTCACTAGTTACCTTCACTACAAGCGAGCCGCTTAGGTTTCTTCTTGCCAGACAGAGTAGCTGGTTTGAGTGCATAGGTGTGAGCCAGTTGCACTCCACAAAGGGGTGAGATATCTCACTTCTTATTGCTTCTCACCATGAGCAACGAGGAACATGGAGACAGGGGGAATTGTGCCTTCTCTGCAGCACACTTCATGGAGCCCTGCCTACGTGACACAGCTACACCCTGCAACTTGTTCTCAGCTAAGCTTAGTGGTTCAGTCTAGTCCAGAGTGACAAGTTTTGGCCTGTAACATTTTGAGGGCCTATTATATGTAAAAGGCAGGAGGGAGGTTGGCTGTGGCCACACACCTCATGTCATGCTACTGCTGTTTCTTCCTGAATTTCTGTCCCTCCTGCACAGCCCTGGGAGGTGCTGCTGCTCCTACTGCCTCTGGGACTTGACTGGTGGCCTTTTGAGACCTTCTGCTACAGGTAAGGTCCCTGCTCTTGTTTAGCTCAATGAAGAAGTTGTTTAATATTTGTAAGTAATTATTACATGAAAGTTTTTAAAAACTTCAGTTCAGATAGTAATTTCTGATTTTACAGTGTCATTTAAACCAAGGCTCCTTTACATCACTCTGAAAGTGCAAATGGGCCATAAAGGGATTGTGTAAATGGGAATAGTGTAAATAAAAATCAGGCCCTTAGCATCTAATCCAGAAATACAATCACAAAATTCAGGCAATATGACTTGAAAGGTACACACACAAGACGAAATGTCATTAAATAAACTAATAATAATACCTAGCACTTACATACCATTCTCCATATGCACATAGCAAAGCACTTTACGAGGAAGTTCATATCATAAAACATATTTTGCAAATGGCAATACTCTGAGGGAACTGACTTGCCCTCCTGGGCAATGGCAGATCTCCTGACGCCCTGTCCAGTGCATTATTCTCACTTTAACTTGCAGAAAATAGACTCTTATGTTTGGTAGTAATTTTTACATTATTAAAGAATATTCACCCCCAGTTATTGTAGTGATCTTATTTTGCATTGTCCAGTTTGAATATGGAATCTTTTAGTACCTAGTAATTAACAGATAAAATTTGTTATAATAATGCAATTATATATCACTGACAAATAAAAGGTAAGCACGAGATGGTAGGTTTTATGTTAAGATAAAATGCACATATATTATGCCATTCTGTCCTTGTATGGTAAGATGAATATTTATTTTACATCAATGTTGTTCTTTATACTATGGGGATTGTGAAGCTGATGTTTTTATAATGTTGATTACTGAACATTAGCCATATATTGTGAGAGGTTCAATTCCTGGGGCTCTATTGCAGTGCTCTGTTATGAAACAACTGTAGAATTTCTTGCTCTCTTTACTACAACATAGATCCCTATCACAGCAATATTGAGGATATATTGTTATAAGCATAACAAAGAGGTAGTCAGTTCAGCTGGCATTAAGTAATATGGAGAAGCAAATAGTTATGCTAACCTAACTTCTCTTGTGCTGTTATTCATGTCCCTGTGTGAAATCCTTCCCCTTTGAAGTCATTGGGAGTCTTGCCATTGACTTCAATGGGGTCAGGATTTCACCCAACGTTAATAGTATCTTAGCATTTTAAAAACTTTTATTTTCATATGTTTATACAAACTTTAGCTCAAGATTAAAAATTAGCCTACAGAATCTTAGGCAGTACTGAAGAGAATGTGGCATGTTAATAAAAAAGGTTTTATTATGGTGGAGTGGTAGCTAAACCATAGTGACAGTTGCACCAGAGAATTGTGTTTAACCGGGGGGGAGAGAATGGGATTATCTGCTAAATGTTTCACTACAGAAAAAATAAAGACGCATAAAAGAGTGTAGAAGGGCTTTGAAATTTTTGTGCAGTTAGAATGTGTAGGGGAGTAATATATGTTAAGATATTTTGGAAACAAAAATAGGTGTTTTTTTTGAATTTGGGTCCCTGATATCTTCCTTTTTCTCTGAACTTTTTTCAAACAGTATAGGTGATGATTCTATAGTAAGATGCTCACGTAGATTACTGCGTCTCTATACTTTAAACTTTACACAAATGCCTCTATGATATTTTTTCCATTCTGGAATTCCCGAGAAAAAATATTTTTGTTTCCTAAGTGATTTGAGTGCCACCAATTTGAAAATGCTGCATTAGCGATAGGATCGTGTTGTTTTCTAGGCAGCAACCTACGTCTAGACAATGCAGAATACTCTAATATTGACAGTGACATCAGCATTACCAGTTTGAAAGCACTGCATTAAGCAAGGATGATAGTCTTTGTTGTATAGCAGAAATAGGATGCTATTCATGATAACAGATTCACCGTGTTGCTCATTGGCGCTCTGGACATTTCTCTTTAGTTAGACACCCCTTTGAACTACTGTGTTCACTATGTTGTCATCGTTCTTTGTAAGGCACCTCTTATTTGTTTTTTATTTTCTTCTCCAAATTAGTCACTATCTTTAAAATCTAGAAAAATCACATAGAAAACTGTTTGGTAGTTAAGTTTGGTCTATTCTGCTTTAATAACTTTTCTAATTTGCCGAAAAGCTAAGAAATATACAGTTAACATCAATAAGTACACTGATGTGTCTCTCTCTACACCAGTATAAAACATATCAACTCTTATCTATTAGTATCGTCCTTCCTCAAACATTGTTGCCACACAAGGCTTCAGAAACTACTATACAGGAGGAACAAAAAGGACACATACTAAAGTGTATATCCTGCTTTTAAGATATATTTTTGTTTTTGGATTTCTTTGATGAGAAGAACAGTTAACATCTGTCTCTTTCTTATATAAACTACTATGCAGTCTTAACTCTGACATACATGCAAAAATGAGACATATGTTAGAAGTCGTTTTTCCCCCCTTCCTAAGTAATCCCCAGTGAGATCTATATCTTGAAAGATGTGTCCTTCTTCTATTTATGCCAGAGTTCAAGCTGCAGTGTAGCTTGTGAAGTCTGACCAAAATGTTGTAGAGGTAGGATATTATCTCTATAAGGTATTTATATGGCTCCCATTTCCAGGGTATCTGAACCTCACAATCTTTAATGTATTTGACGCCCCCTTGTGAGGTAGGGAACACTATGATTTCCATTTTACAGATGGAAAACTGAAGCACAGAGAGATTACGTGACTTGCCCAATGTCTGCAACAGAGCAGTTCAAGCTTCTTGTCCTCACATTCAAGACTCTGTATAGCTCAACACTTGCTTATATTTCTGCTTTCATTTCATATCCACTCCCCTCCCCCAATCCAGTAGGTCAATCTGGAATGTGTTAGATAGGGCTCTTAGGTGGTTGAGGTGCCAGGTACAAACATTAATAAATTTATCTTGCTGACATCTTGTCAGTTTTTTAAAAGGTAAATTTTCCAGTGCTGTCAGGAGATAAATTTTGGTCTGTAATTTTTCTCCTGTTTTTCTCTTTCTGACTCATACTGTCATTCTGAAAGGATGAAAGGGAAAATATTTTGTTTTCTAACATTATTTTGTGTTAAACTTACTAGGTATCTGGATATTTCTGTGGGATTGAATCTAGTAGTTTATTGTCTTGGGAAGGGCAGGGAGACAGGATACAGAGCTAGAAGGACCATTGGTCTGATCCAGTATGGCCAAGAGCAATGGGACTGTTCATTTATTAGATTCTTTGCTTCCCAGGAAGCTTAATTTGCTTCATTTGGACTTTATGACTTGGTTGGAGGACCAAGCCACGGAAGACCCACCAAGGCCTGCAGGCAGTCTGTAGGAGGCACTGGGGTGAGAAAAGGACTGCAGTACCACAGTTGCTAGGTGCTCAACAAGTGAGCACCCCACCATTATATAGTACAACACATTCTAGAAGCTTGCCCCATTTCCCAACACAGATCCACAGGTGGTGCTGCCTCACCAACAGTGGAACCTTGGTGCCTGTTGGCCATAGAACTAGCTATAAACACTATCTTTTGATACACATTCTTTCAGGATTCGGGCAGCAGCATCGACAACACAGGAAGGTTTGGACTCCCAGAGGTTCCAGTCAACAGGACTTATGTCCATCTAGTAGACAGGTTACTGGGGTGGTGACAGGTATAACTAATCCTCTAACTGACTGAGCTTTTCAGGGACAAAGTAGGTCATTTGTTGTATGCAGGGGTTGACATCTGGCTTTTGAATGTGAGGGAATAGATCAGTCAGGAGTTCTGATACCAGGCAGTGTCAGTGGGGGGTGTATTCAAGCTAGTTGCTGGTGCCTCCAGTTGCTGGTTTCCAGTGTGGTTAAAAGGAACAGTTCCCAGAAGACCTGGGATTTTTCTGATGGGTCTTGTTCTCATGGGGAAGACCTTGTGGCTTTCACTGACTGACATCCTCCTCTTTAGTAATCTCTGTCCCCTCTCAATGGGGGATTGGAGAGTTGAGTGAGCTGAATCCTAGGGGAGTTTACCCTGAGTTATGGTTCTATAACCATATAGCCCTGTAGCTCCCACACTGGAACCACTTAAAATGGCTAGTATGTGAGAATCTGGGAGACAGGATAGGCAGTGCCCCTCCCCTATGTTAAGTTTAATAAAGTTGTGTCCTGTCTCTTAATAGCTATCCCTGTGTTCGTCCTTGTTCACTGCCATGTTCAGATTAATTAATTACAAACTAGTTTCTCGTCAGTACAGGTCCCTTTCAACATTGCTTCTTTCCAATATTCTCCCTCCCAGTAAATACTTAGGTATTAACTCATATTTTTCCAGGTTAAATCTGATTTTTGTTATTTTCCATTGCATTTCTACTCTGTTGTATTATTTCTCTGCCCAGACTAGTGTTTGCAGACTTTTCGATTTACTGTTATGTGCACATTTCATTAGTGTGCTTTTAACCCCCTCTCTTAGATCATTAATGAAGATGTTAAAGGATCTAGTCACATACTTAATGTTACATAAACATAAATTAATGAGTAGTTATAAATAACTGAAGGTGAAATTCATTTCACAAGTGTAAAACCAAGTAATTGGCCCTATGAAGGTGAAATGCCTCTAACCACATGTAGGAAACATTGGCTTTGCAAAATCAAGTATCATGAGGTCCCTGTCCTGATCTGTTGCTAATCCCACTCTCTGAGCCAGCCTATGCAAGCTCTCAAGGAGTGCTGGGTTACCAGTGTGAGGTTGCTCTAATGCAGTGATCGGCAACCTTTGGCACGTGGCCCACCAAGGTAAGCACCCTGGCGGGCCGGGCCAGTTTGTTTACCTGCTGCGTCCGCAGGTTCAGCCGATCGCGGCTCCCACTGGCCACAGTTCGCCGCTCCAGGCCAATGGGGACGGCAGGAAACGGTGGCCAGCACATCCCTCCGCAGCCACCATTGGCCTGGAGCCGCGATCGGCGGAACCTGCGGACGCAGCAGGTAAACAAACTGGCCCAGCCTGCCAGGGTTCTTATCCTGGTGGGCCATGTGCCAAAAGTTGCCGATCCCTGCTATAATGGCTACTTGCACATAGCCCCCATCGTAAGCCTAAATGTATAGAGAGTAGAGGTGGTTGGAAAATAGTGTGTGTGTGGGAGGTTTCATGGAAAATGTTGACTTTTCAGTGAAAAATCAAAAATTGAAATATTTCAATTTGGAAATGCAGCTGTGGTGCCTCGTGACACCTAAAAGATAATAAGGTGACAGGTAACACTCCTCATGGATTTGTCAAGAACAAATCCTGTCAAACCAACCTAATAGCTTTCTTTGACAGGATAATGAGCCTTGTGGATGGGGGGAAGCGGTAGATGTGGTGTATCTAGACTTTAGTAATGGTTTTGATACTGTCTTGCATGACCTCCTCATACACTAACCAGGGAAATATAACCTAGATGGAGCTACTGTAAGGTGGGTGCATAACTGGAAAACCATTCCCAGAGAGCAGTTATCAGTGGTTCACAGTCATGCTGGAAGGCAGGGCCAGCTCCAGGCACCAGCTTGTCAAGCAGGTGCTTGGGGTGGCCACTTCAGAGAGGGGCAGCACGTCCAGCTATTCTGCGGCAATTCGGCCGACGGTCCCTCACTCCGGCTCAGAGCGAAGGACCTTCCGCAGAATTGCCGCCGCAGATCGCGATCGCGGCTTTTTTTTTTTTTTTTTTTTTGTTTTTTGGCTGCTTGGGGTGGCCAAAACCCTGGAGCTGGCCCTGCTGGAAGGGCATATCAGGTGGGTTCCCACAGGGATCAGTTCTGGGTCCAGTTTTATTCAATATCTTCATAAATGAATTAGATAATGGCATAGAGAGTACACATAAAGTTTGCAGATGATATGAAGCTGGGAGGGGTTGCAAGTGCTTTGGAGGATAGGATTAAAATTCAAAATGACAAACTGGAGAAACGGTCTGAAGGAAATATAATGAAATTCAATGAGGACAAATGCAAAATACTTAACTTAGGAAGGAGCAATCAGTTGCACACATATAAAATGGGAAATGCCTGCCTAGGAAGGAGTGTTGCGGAAAGGGATCTGGGGGCCATAGTGGATCACAAGCTAAATACGAGTGAACAGTGTAACACTACTGAAAAAAAAGTGAACATCATTCTGGGATGTACTAGCAGGAGCATCAGGTCTTGCATCTGAAGAAGTGAGGTTCTTACCCACGAAAGCTTATGCTCCCAGTACTTCTGTTAGTCTCAAAGGTGCCACAGGACTCTCTGTTGCTTTTAGCAGGAGCATTGTAAGTAAGACACGAAAAGTAATTCTTCCGCTCTAATCCGTGCTGATTAGGCCTCAACTGGAGTATTGGGCACCACATGTCAGGAACTGGATGCCACATTTCAGGAAAGATGTGGACAAATTGGAGACAGTCCAGAGAAGAGCAACAAAAATGATTAAAGATTTAGAAAACATGACATATGTGGAAAGATTGAAAAAATTGGATTTGTTTAGTCTGGAGAAGAGAAGACTAAGAGGGGACATGATAAGTTTTCAAATACATAAAAGGTTGTTACAAGGAAGAAGGAGAAAAATTATTCCTCTTAACCTCTGAGGATAGGACAAGAAGCAATGGACTTAAATTGCAGCAAGGGCAGTTTAGGTTGGACATTAGGAAAAACCTTGTAACTGTCAGGGTGGTTAAGCACTGGAGTAAATTGCCTAAGGAGGTTGTGGAGGCTTTATCACTGGAGATTTTTAAGAGCAAGTTAGACAAACACCTGTCAGGGATGGTCTAGATAATTCTTAGTCCTGCTATGATTGCAGGGGACTGAACCTCTCAAGGTCCCTTCCAGTCGTATGATTCTATGGGAATTGTAGTGAAGGTGCCTCATGTTCCCATTCTTCTGTGTGGGATGGGCTCTCTGATTGGATCACTACTGCCATGATGCACCAACTTGGTGAGGGCTGGTGATGCCTCAGGGGAGTCCGATGCCCATAGTACGTCATCGGAGATGTAGTCCAGCTGCAGAGCACAGCCCACACAGAAAAATAGGACCATGAAGCACCCAAACTACAATTCCCATGTTGCATTGTGACAGCATTTCAGAAACCAAAATATTTCAGTTTTTGGATGAAATATTTTGGTTTTTGTGAGGTTTTTTAAATAAAAAAAATATTTTTTTTCTCAGAAAACAGACACTTTTCATGACAAAATTCTTTCTTTTGTCCATAACCTGATTTTCTGTTCAAAAACAGTTTCAATGGAAAATTTTCAACCAGTCCTAGTAGAGTATCTTAGTTGAGCCTCATCAATCAGGATGAATTTCTGTTATATATACTATGCTGAAACATTGTAGTTCTTAGCTGTTTTCACAGTGACGTGTACTCTGAACAAATGCACATGCCTTGTATGTGTAGACATTATTTACACTACATCTGTCATGCTTTCAATGACTATAAAGCTCTGTGCACTTGAAGTTGCTTCACTCAGGAACTCTCTCCAGGTATTCTTTACTTTTTCCAGCTATACTGCCTGGCAAGAAAAAAATGAATGACTGACACACTCAAGGCTAACCAAAAGTTTATATACGTTGAGTGAGTTCACTGTCTGTCAAAAGGTAGATTAGAGAAAAAAGCCCGCAAGTAAACTTCAGTACATGTGTTTTGTTAACATTATATGTCAATGAATAAATAGCTCACTCTGCTTCTGGCTTTCTAAATATTTTTTCATCTTCTTAGGTCAGAGGGTAAGGGATTTTGTAGCATGGGGCTTGCTGTTGAGCCAGATGGAGTATTGTTAATATTTTTGGCTTTTGACTTTGAGTTTGTTGAGTGCCCTTCTTCTGACCGTAGAAGAACCTCAAAGTTAACCCCAGTTAGTGGGTTGAAAACCTTTCCCTACCCCAAGGCTTTTCACAGGGTGTGTTGATTTAATTTTATGCATTTTATATTTGTTTTTTTCAGTGTTCATTTATCTCACTGCATTTTGTGTGTGGCACCTTGAAACTCTTGGCTAGACAAAAAAGACATACAATTATTATTCTAATCTCTCTCTCTTATTCTTACTGAGTTAATTGGAGCTGTTTTATCTCATCTCAAATCTAATCTAATCTTTCTCTCTTTTGTTCCAGATTTTTGACTCCTTTGCTTCTTCAGATACTTGTATGTGGCTCCTATTCATTAAAGTCAGAGTCAAGAAACCATACCCAAATCCTTAATATGGCTCTTTGATTCTAACTTTTCATTATCTATTTGTAAGGCCAGCTTTGTATATTCTCTCATCTTCCCACTCTCTGCCAGTCTACCTCCCCCAGTAGCCAGCTTTCTCAACATATAATTTCTCAATGGGTATTACTTGTTAAATAGATGTAATATATTATTATTATTTTATTGCCAACAAAAAGTGAGTATGGCTGGGATTTTCAAAGGCACTTAAGGGAGTTAAGTGCACAACAGCAAATGAATGCCAATGTCATCTGGGTGCCTAACTCTCTAAGGTGCTTTTGAAAATTCCAGCCTGTGAAGAAAAGACGTATCCAGTCATTTACTGTCATACAAAAACATTTTTATATTGTTGATATCTTTTCCTTCAGATGCTCTATTGAGTTCTGAGGTGGGTACGTCAGCACATACAACATATTAAGGGGCAAATTCTCCCCTTCTCCCTACCCTGTGGGGATGAAGAAGGCCCTGTAGGCAGTAAAACCAATCAGATTCTCATGCAACAAGTTGTCAACCCTGGTGTGCTGTGAAGCACAGTGCTGTTGGATCTCACTGCCCATGGATTTGTTTTGGACATGCTCTAGCAGACTGCACTCGCAGATGCACAGCAATTTCACTGCAACTCCCCAGCCTGGGAATGGATTCCTCCCATTATTCCACATCTCCACAAATCTTTTTGGCACAGTGCCTTTCTGACAGGAGTATATAGTTTACATGCTGGTGATATATTGATAGAGATGGTCAGAAAACAGGGGGGTGGGGGTCCACAGAAAATGACAACAACAAAAGAAAACAAACTTTCATAATTTTTTGAGGAAAACTTGGCCACAAGCTGAAAGTTTTCACTTTTTATTTAAAAAGTTTTTGGTTTTCAGCTAAAAACTTTTCATTTTTCAAATTTTCAATGAAAATGTGATTTTTTTGGTCACAGAAAGCAAACATTTTCTGTGAAAAAGATTCATTTGGGTAAAACCCCAAATTTCTGTTGAAAAACACTTTCAACAAAGATTTTCACACAGCCCTGTAAATGGTACTAAAGCAATAGAAAAACATAATAAAATAAAACCCAACTGCAGGTTATATTTTCCTTCCCGAAATGGCACCCATTAAAGTTTGCAAATTGACACAAAATTTGCTGCCATGGCTTCCTTAAGTTTTTCATGTTCCTTGCCTTTTCTCAGTTAACATGTAACAATGTGTACTGCAATTTCTATTTTACCAAAAGAAAATCCTTCCTCGCTAAAGTTAATGCATGGCTGATATATATAACAGCTCCTGCTGCCCACTTATGTTCTGGAAAAACATTGCCCACATCTTGTTTTGCGCATAGCTGCTATTTTACTTTTCTAAACAGGTAAACAGTTTAACAGTGATTTGTTTGTCTGAAACAGTTAACTGTAGTGCTCAGTAATCCATTTATTTTTCACTTTCATTGGGCTGATGCGTTATCACCAGCCGTGTCACATAATAGTATTGGACAGAGGTAACTAGGCATGACGTCTCATAGTGATGACCCATCAGCCTGGGAAATTCTAAATGACATGCATTGCTGAAAACAGCCCTTACAATTAATATGCTTTCCAAACTAACAGCAGTGAAACTCTTCAGACGATTAGGAAAGAGAGGGACAAATTAACTCCTACCCATCTAAAGGTTAAACCTTGGGGTCTAGACTGTGTCTGGCTGTATGTGCAAGAAGGGGAACAGGGCACAAGGAGTCTTTCCCACCACTACAATCCCATAACCTTGTGAGGGAGTCACTGGGGAATACATGCACTGCTCTCAGCTAAGATTGCCACTAGTTATATGAAAGGGAGCTAGGAGGCAAAATACGAGCCGCCTTACTTCTCCTTTGCACTGGCCAGTTCTCTGGGATAGTCACAGGGGGGAGTGTATGCTGCATCTTTGACAGAGTGGCAGCAGAGCTGTCAGTGCAGAATCTGTAGGAGCTCATGAGGAATCTGAGTTGTATCTGTCAGAATTTCCCCTGGGCTCCTTCTAGACCCACCTCCAGTGCAGACCATGGCTAAAAAATACAGTCTGAACCTTTGGTTATTTGTAGGGTTGTCAAGCGACTAAAAAAATTAATCACGATTAATTGCACTGTTAAACAATAATAGAATACTTAAATAGAATAGAATATTTAAATATTTTTGGATGTTTTCTACATTTTCAAATATATTTATTTCAATTACAACACAGAATACAAAGTGTACAGTGCTCACTTTATATTTATTTTTCGATTACAAATGTTTACACTGTAAAAAAACAAAAGAAAAAGTATTTTTCAATTCACCTAAAACAAGTACTATAGTGCAAGCTCTTTGTCATGAAAGTTGAACTTATTATATAGAATTATGTATAAAAACCTGCATTCAAAAATAAAACAATGTAAAATTTTAGAGCCTGCAAGTCCACTCAGTCCTACTTCTTGTTCAGCCAAATAAGTTTGTTTACATTTGCAGGAGATAATGCTGGCTACTTCTTGTTTACAATGTCACCTGAAAGCAAGAACAGGCATTTTCATGGCACTGTTGTAGCTGGCGTCGCAAGATATTTAGTGCCAGATGTGTTAAAGATTCATATGCCCCTTCATGTTTCAACCACCATTCCAGAGGACATGCGTCCATGCTGATGATGGGTTCTGCTTGATAACAATCCAAAGCAGTGCAGATCGACACATGTTCATTTTCATTATCTGAGTCAGATGCCACCAGCAGAAAGTTGATTTTCTTTTTTGGTGATTCAGGTTCTGTAGTTTACGCATCAGAGTGTTGCTCTTTTAAAACTTCTGAACGCATGCTCCACACCTCTTCCCTCTCAAATTTTAGAAGATACTTCTTAAATCTTGGGTTGAGTGCTGTAGCTGCCTTTAGAACTCTCACATTGATACCTTCTTTGCCTTTTGTCAAATCTGCAGTGAAAGTGTTCTTAAAATGAACAACATGTGCTGGGTCATCATCTGAGACTGCTATAACATGAAATATATGGCAGAATGTGGGTAAAACAGAGCAGGGGACATACAATTCTCCCCCAAGGAGTTCAGTCACAAATTCAATTAATGCATTATTTTTTAAATGAGCGTCATCAGCATGGAAGTATGTCCTCTGGAATGGTGGCCCAAAGCATGAAGGGGCATACACATGTTTAGCATATCTGGCACATAAGTTTCTTGCAATGCTGGCTATAAAAGTGCCATGCAAATACCTGTTCTCACTTTCTGGTGACATTGTAAATAAGAAGACGGCAGCATTATCTCCTGTAAATGTAAACAACCTTGTTTGTCATAGTGATTGGCTGAACAAGAAGTAGGACTGAGTGGACTTGTAGGCTCTGAAGTTTTACATTGTTTTGTTTTTGAGTCTAGTTATGTAACAAAAAAAAATTAATTTGTAAGTTGCACTTTCACAACAAAGAGATTGCATTATGGTATTTGTATGAGGTGAATTGAAAAATACTATTTCTTTTATCATTTTTACAGTGCAAATATTTGTTATCAAAAATAATATACACTTTGATTTCAATTACAACACAGAATATAATATATATGAAAATGTAGAAAAACATTCAAAATATTCAATAAATTTCAATTGGTTGTCTATTGTTTAACAGTGCAATTAAAACTGAGATTAATCACAATTAATTTTTTGAGTTGCATGAGTTAACTGTGATTAATTGACAGCCCTAGTTATTTGTGTTTGAGCTTGTCCCTTAAATCTTAGGGTAGGTATGCAACAGGAGGTAGAGATAGGGAAGACAGAGGAATTACTTGATCACTGCTATCACAATACATACAAGTACCTGCATTTCCATGGTAGCAATTCAACATTCTTAGATAAGTAAAATTCCTATGTACTTTAATGGAAGATTTTCCTGCATTAGGAGAAATGACTGAGATCCAATGGCTAATTCATTTCTACAAACAATGGTCCAGAGTGTACCATAATTTACATATTACACCAGTGACTTGTTTGAACTAAAATGCTAGTGTTCTCAGACCAGACGAAGAGCTCTGTGTAAGTTTGAAAGCTTGTCTCTCTCACCAACAGAATTTGGTCCAATAAAAGATATTAGCTCACCTACCTTGTCTTTCTAATAAAATGGTAGAGTTAATTTAAACATATGGAAATTACATACAGGATGAATATGACCCTGCTCTAATATCGAATAGCTTTTCAGGCTAAATTCTGCTCTCATTTATATGCATGCAACCCTATTTGCCCTTCAGAGTTGAGATTAGTGATCTATTCAGGGTAACTATCAATTACTGTTTATTAATTATTATTATGATTATTATTATTTAGAGTAACGTCAAGAGGCCACATTGTGCTGTCCATTGTACAAGCACATAGTGAAATATAGTCCCTGCTCATAGACCTTTTTATCCCTATGTTAAGGAGTCAACGATATGTTTATTAATTATTTTCATGTGCACTAAATTGCTATGTCACTTGTTTAACACATTGTAGCTCCTCCCACTGATGTTCTAATAAATTCTGCTCTGATTATATGTATAAATATTAGAAAATTCTGCCTCATAAAGTTCTTTATTAAACTTTATTTAACTTCCTCATTACCTTGGCAAAACGCCCCACAAACAATTGCATTACTAGTTGGCTTTAAATTATTTCCCCCCCTTTTTTCTCTAATATACACTTTGAAAGGTCTATGGCCAGATCCTTTTAGTTTTATTTATTAAGAGGTACTTTTAGCATCCATCTCTGTAGTATCTGAGCAACTCCCAGGCATTTATAGATGTATCCTCCCAGCAACCCCGAAAGACAGGGAAGTATAGTATCATTCTTTTTTTACAGATGAGGAAATGAGGCACAAAGAAATTAAAGACCTGATTCTTCACCACTGAAGTCACTGGGAGTTTTGGCATTTTGGCTCAAGATTGAGCCAGAAGATATTGTTCATGATCACATAGGAAGTCAGATGGAGACCCAGGAACACTGACCTCCTGGGTCAAATGTTAAATCAATGCTTTGCACACAAGACCATATGTCCTCCATTGACATCACAGTCATTCCTCCTGTTTCTCAGGGTGAATTCCTGGCTCCACTAAAGTCAATGGGAGTTTTGCCTTTTGAATGGAGCCAGGATTTTACCGTCTAGATGCTTGCAATCCATTTTAATGTTGATGGGAGTTGTGTAACCATGTGGCCTATGTATAAACGCTTAGGTTCCTATTCCTCCCCCCGCCCCCTTTTTTTATTTAACAGTAAAAAACATTAGTCACTATAACAATCTGGAAATGGAAGTGCTGAGATTAGAATGATGCCAGCTTTCATGGGCTCTAGTATATTTCCAAAGTAATATGTTGTCTTCAAGACTGCTACATTTCCCCCTTACTATATTTTACAGTAAATGTGTGTGGACATCTGGATTTTGTGGAAACTATTTTCTGTCTCTTCTATTTTGTCTTCCCCTCTTAGAAGTTTATTCTTCTCTTGAAACAATGATGTAACTTCCATTAACATCAAGGCCCTTCATGATTCCTTTTTCATATCATTCCTCTGAGCAATAATTTTTAAAAGCATATCCTTTTACTGTGCCCTATGGCTCAATGATCAGTGGGTGCTGTGTTGCTCTAAAGCAGATCTGATAAAAAGATGCTGCACTCAATGATGTGATTCTTAGCATTCAAAATAGGGCAAAATTATTAAAGACAAAATAAGAAACCAAATTTCTACTGGAGTGTTCAGTACCAGTGACAACCTTATAACTGGGAAGATCTCCTGTACCTATTAGAGCATAAAACTGCTGTGATAGTCACTGAAAATGTGGGATGGGGTCATCAAAACATACTGGCAATAGTAAAACCTTGGCATTTTTAATTCAGCAATGCTTAAATAGATTGTACAGTAAAGTGAGGAACAAGTCACTGGAAAAAAATAAGGAACATTCACACTCCACAGTTTTCTGCAAATTGAGGTTATTCTGTTTTTGCTTGCTCTTTAGGTGAAGTCTGACACCTTTCAGTGGGATAATAAATATAATGGACATATCCTGTTAATTGGTACACCAGTAGGAGGCTGACCTACATTGCTTCTTTTTGGTATAAAATTTCCAGGAGGAAAGAAAGACACTATGTTAAATCAACCCTTTTCCAAATTACGTCATTGAAAGAGAGGAGGGAACACTTCATTACCCACGTTTTATGAGTCTACTTTGACTTGCACTGTCTGACTATGCTTTCTTAAAAGGCAATTTGGGGGACATAAACATATATATTTTCAAACTCAGTGAATTTTAGTTCTCAAAAATGATTTTCCTCACAAGATTGATGAAACACCAGCTGTTATTAAGGCCTCCCGTGCATATACATAGACAATTGTGCCAATATAAACACTGGTGTTTTAGAGATGGGGACAAATGTCCAGTAAGGATGAGATAACTGCTGAACAATACATATTATTATGAAAAAATGGTGATGTTATTTAGCTCTCAATCCAGGTCCCAGAGGTGAAAGCAATTTTATGAATCCTCTGCAACTTCGATAAAAGGCGTTGTATGAGTTCCATATACCATGGACCTGATCTTCTAAACCTTGTTCATACAGATCATTCTTACTCATGTGAATAGTCCTAATAAAACTATGTCCATGAGTAAAGCCTACTTGCATGAGTAAAGGCTGTTACAAATTGTACATACAGCAAGTCTATGCAAAAACATCCTTTATTATTGTTATCTTGTCCTCCATCTCCCCTCGATCTAGGTGAAGGTATAATTAGACCATACAATAATAACTGCAACTGAATCACATAACTGTACAAGAGAACACTCTTAAGTTATTCAAAATATGAATATCTCACAATGCATGTTTTAGCATTGCATTTATAAAAAATAATTACATTACAAACTTAAAAAAAACCCCTTTTCTTGAAACTACATGCTAGTATGTGATATAATGCAAGTGTATAACATGTTCTGGTTTCTATGTCATAATGATCTATCTATCTTCCATCCTGGTATCTGATTGCCTCACATGTCCACAAGAAGAAATAATGCCCTTGTATCCATGCACCAATGCTTTAAATCCAGCTTTTTGCATCTGATGCTTAGTTAATGTCCCATAGCTGTTTCTTTTTAATAGTCTGATAAATTGTAATATGAAAATCAACCTGGGAGCTGCCAATAGTCATTAACAAAGAACACAGAGGAATCGTGATCATCATGTAAGGCTTTTTATTTTGCACTTCAAATACAGTGAAATCATAATCTTCATCATTTCCCCATAAAACGGAAAGTGCTTCACTCGTAAGCACATCCTTCTTAACGTAATCTGAAACATCACAGATTTTATTCACAGCTCATTGAGAACCAAAAAGGCCAATTATAAGCAAGAATCAACCTTAGCAATAAAATCTCAACCTATACTGAATGAAGAGAGCTGTATACACTATCTTTATTACAAAGATATAAAAACAATTTAATTTAATCACTTTGAATTACTAAGTACTGCCACAGAAATAGCCAGAAGAATGTACATTAACTAAGGCAATGCATATATTGTAGTTTATTCCCTGAACTGCACCATCACTGCACAGTTATTATATTTTTATTAACTACTTTAGTTACTGTTATGGAAAAAGCACTTAAAATAAGGTTTCACAGAAGATCTCCATTGCAGTTAGAATGGTATGGCCCCAGTAAATTCTGCCTGGTCTGCTTTAGCTACTCTCAGATGTAAACCAAATAAAATAAACAAACCAATACATTTCCATGATATTATCTCTCTCTCTCTCTCTCTTTCTCTATAAAAACTTTTGATAAATCCACTATGAAACTTTATCCGGAGTGATCCAGTAAACTCATTCAAAAGCTACACACATACAGACTCACTGGTCACAGGCTAAACCATACAAGTGACAATGAGCATAGAACCCAATATCCCCACCATTTAAAAAGGTCCCTATTTGACAACAGAAGTAAGCCTTATAATGTGCCTATGGATGATCCACTAGAGGGCGACATACTCCCATGCACTGAGACAATACATTACTTCAGCAGTAACCAAACTGTGGGTTGCAACCCCAAAGGGGATTGCACCATCAGCAGATGAGGGGTGGTGATCCCTATTATGCAGAGGATACCATTTTGCTCTGTTTGCATGACCTCGCATGTACGGTGCATGCAAGATCAGGATGCTTGGAGGACACCATTTTGCTCTACAAAATGGCATCTTCTGCACAATTTGACCTTGCATGACCATACATATGAGGTCACATTGTGTGGAGGATACCATCTGATAAAGCGAAATGGCCTCCTCATGTGGTGGTACAGTATGTAAAAGGTTACACTATGTAGAGGCTGACATATTGCTCTTCAAAATGGTGTCCTCCATGCTGTGTGGGGTCCCAGCAGGATATATTTCATTAAAATGGGGCTGTGCCAGTAAAAAGTTTGTGAACCCCTGCACTACATGTTTCCTCCTCCCCTAATGATACAAAACTTATCCCATGTGTCAGAGATTCACAGGAATTCATGTTCAACAGCTGGGAATTATTTTGAATCCGTACAATGCACATGTAGTCACACTGGGTATTAGCTCCCACGTGGCATCAGTGACGGAATGAAAGACCTTTGGCTCCAAATCTACAGATCTCTGCCACATGAAGTTGTTGCACTTACATTTTAAAAGGGTCTCCCATCTGGAAAGATTCTACAGGTTTGACAACTATTCCCAGTGCTTAAAAGGGAAATATCCTGGAATCAATAATATATCTGAAAATGGAGGAAATTTTTTGTGTTCACTGCAGCTGTAGATGATCTTCTCATTGGATCAGCAACCAGAGTGCAATATCAACATGCACATTGATCCAATGCATTGCATCTTATACACACATACAGTATGTCCAAAAACAACCACTTTGGATGCTGAAAAGAGGCAATCATGTATTTCTAGAATTAAGTTGCATTAAACAATCCCATTCTGTAATGTATTACTTCTGTACTTGGTCATTACTTGCTGTAACAATCCATAGACAATTTAGTGGAGGATCTTTGATAGCATTTGCTATGGAAGAGTACAGTGCTCCTTAAGAAATTAAAGGCATTTTAAATTAAGAGAGACCATCAATTTGAAGGAAAATTTATTTTGAATATACTTTAGAGGGATCATTACCTTCATTCAGCCCATCTTTCAAAACTATATTTTCCTTATATTTAAAACCATCTACCACATAGTGAAACTTCGTTGTACCTGTAGCTCTCCAACCAGCTGCCTTATATTCATACTGAAGTAAAAGTATTGGACCAAGCTGGTAATAGCATGTGATTTGTTGGATGCCCTGATTTAAAGCATTAAAGGTAAAATTCAGAGAGTTTGCCTCAGTGTGGGAGGGATGGACTAGATGATTCCTTGAGGTCCCTTTCAATCCTACATTTCTATGGTTCTGTGATTCTATGGCAGATCTCAACTGATGAGAACATAAGAGTTGCCATATGGGGTCAGACCATGGTCCATCTTGCCCAGTATCCTGTCCCCAACAGTGGCCTGTACCAGAGCTTCGGGTAGAGTGTACAGAGAAGGGTAATTATGGAGTGATTCCTCTCTGCATTCCACTCCCAGGTTTTGGTAGTCAGAGGTTTATGGTTACCCTGAACGTGGGGCACAAAACAGTATAACTGATTTGCTGCTATACACTAATATACACTGAACTCCAGCCATGCACATGTAGAGACAGTAGAATAAGAGTTGACATCTGCCTGTGAACCAGAGAGCAAAATTTGCCCTTACTGGGGAGAGGGACAAGGGTCAAATAGTAGACGAGCACACAGGACCAGACTCTTTGCCATGCTTGACCTGAAGGGGATGAATATGGGTTAGAAACCAGCAGCAGAGAATCACTTTTGTGGAAGGGTACTTCCCACTAGTATAAAATGGAACAGGCTCGTGTGCCAGCTGCAAACCCAGCATATAGGCAAGATGGGGAATGGCAGGGGAGAGTGGAGCTGCGTTCAGTCATGCCAACTTCCACTAGTGTAAGGTCCCTTTGCGCTCAATAGACAAAATAAAGACAAAATTTGCGGAGAAAAGATAATAGATGAGGACTTTTTTATCCTCTTTTATTTGTCTTTCCTGTTGTCCTCAAATATACATGCACACACATCTGTGTATAACTGGTCGCTGTATACTGGAAAACAGATATACTCACCCGAAGGTGATAACAATGGTTGAAGAGTCAATAGCTTAAGCTTCATACTCCAAGCAATTGTATGTGGCAGTTACACTCCTGACTGCAGTGTGACAGACTGACCTTAAAAAAATTAATTGGAAGTTACACCACATTAAGGATTTGTCGACTGCTTTAATAGGTATTGTGAGACAGAGAGAAGCCTTCATTAGCCCTCTAGCTCTAATGATTCTGAATGGGTTGGTTAATGAGATATAAAGCTAGCAGTCATTCTAGGGAAACAACGATGATAGAGTAGATGACAAGAGGATCCTTTTTCTTTCCTTCTCATTTTATTTTATTTGAAAAACAACTCTGCCCGCTCATAACTTAGCAGCTGTGCTGTAAATCCAGACTGAGCAGAGTTTTTGTTAGTGGATAGGAAAAAAGTTGGGTATTCTTTCCTGACAATTAAAGAAGGCATATTCACTTCATTTTGAACCAAGTTGATGGTAATAATTCATTTCTCTTTGCAAGACCATTCTGACAATTTCCACTCCAAACCTTGCACAATTATGTCAGCTATTAACTTCCCCTTTCCCTTCAAGGAGTTTAGGGAGTTGGGGGTAGAATTACACTGAAGTTTTCTGCAGAGAACCATGTGGAATCCAACATTCTAAACAAACCCCAGACCAAACACTTCCCACTTGCATTCAAAAACAGCAAAACATCAACATAGCAACAAGTCATACCAGCTCCAGATGCTCTGAGCACTTTTGAGGAGCATGCAGAAATGGCATTCTGTTCATTAAGCTCCTGGACAGTTCTTTTGCTTTCACCATGAAAGCTACTGACCTTGCCAGTCCATTAACATTAACAAGGACCTCTGCAGGTTCAGAGCTCCAATTATGACTCAGTTTATAGAGCCCCAGCAATAAATACAATTTGACTTGCTCCTCTGTGGGTTGAACTTTGCTCCTGTATTTGCCAAATAAACGGTGGTGTGCAGGAAGAAACCTGAATGCATTTTTTTGTTTTATAATAAGAAGACTAGAAATGTATCAGTTAAAATGTGGATAAGATTCATGAATAACATGTTGGGTGACTTTTACTGTTAAGGATGTGCTGTCTCATTGTTTGGTAAGTATGAAACCTTTCCATTAATTTTCATAATAATATAAATAGAGAAGAGTGCATAAACACATACATATAAATATAGATAGACATGGCAGATGCACAAATGAATATACGATAACATATCATTACCAACAGACAAATAGACAGGAAGGTAGGCAGGCAGACTTGGTAGTACCTTTCTTTGATCATATAATTTAGAATAAAAGCTTTGTGAATGTGTTTTCAGAAGGACTGAGGCCAACTCCTTTGTTCTGTGAGTGCAAATTGGGCCTACACAATGACACTAATTTTTTGCACCTGTAAAATCAATTGCGAGCACAACTCAGTATCATAGTTGCATCTCTATCTGATTTGCACTCATGAGATTAGAGGTGCAAGTAATTTAATTGTGGGCATAAAAATGCAGACACAATTTTTGTGTGTGCCAACAGAGTTCACAAAGGGAGGCCAGCCTACTGAAAATTTATGCCCCAGGAGCTAATTTTCATTCTCTACAGTATGTTTGGAATTACACAGACAGATGTTTGACATAATGCTCCCATAAGATGGAAAATGTAATTGGGTATTCTTTCCTGACAATTAAAGAAGGCACAGAGCTCTTCGTCAGATCTGGGTGGTGAATTAGATCTTTTATATCTGTGTAAATTTGAAAGCTTGTCTCTTTCATCAACAGAAGTTGATACAATAAAAAATATTACCTTACCACCTTGTCTCTCCAATAGTTTTCTGATGTACAGTAGCTGGGGATGGAGCACAGTCACGTTGTATACAAATTCAAAAGGAAGTGACAATAGTGCAAAAATTCAAGTTGCATGTCCATTCCCTTGACAAGTCAAGGTCTATTAGCATAAGTGTTTCATGTTCTCTGTGGAGTCCTAATCCAATCCAAATTAAAATTCTTCAATCACCCATCTCATTGACTGCGAAATATAGCAGGAGGAAAATAATCTATGTCATAAAATTCTTCCTCTTTAACCATAGACCTGTAATCCCATGGAAGATCAGTGGGATATTCTTGTGCATACTACTGTATTTCATAGTGATTACACAAACACATTTATACAATATATATGCACTATTGCCTTTAAAATGGGATAAAATCATCCACTAAACTGGATTATGATGAGCATCTTTTGTGTTTTAAAATATCTTATCCCAGAAATCCTTAATTATTACACATTTCAAGAGAAAGTGCATTAAATCAAGTTCAGAGTTTTTACATTTGGGACACATGGCATATGTCCATACATCTATCATATAGTAGATGGGTACAGATAAATGGCCTTGAAAAATACACCTTCAAAAAGGTCTGCTGAATTTCCTCTGCTTCCCTTTGATCTTTAATACCATTTAGTGCCTTATGTTTAATTCGGTTTAAGTGCAAGTCTGATATTTTCAAAATGATTGAATCTCCTAGTTTGCCCTTTAGGCACCTTAACCAGCACCCAGTTTTCACCTAGAGATATATGTGATTTTTCAAATGGGTGATAAGCATAGTGTCAAAGGTGGGCCATCTCTGATTTGAAAACATTTTGTGTGTGGTCTAAGAAGGGTTAAGCAGTCAATTGGGACTGGCTGGGATTTTCGAAGTTATTCAGATGCTTATCTAACCGTTTAAGTGCTGAAGATGGTGCTAGGGGCCCGTGTGCTTTCAGTGGGGCCTGTAATAGAGTTTGCTAGGCAATGTCTTCAGGCTAATTTTTATTAATATTTGTTTTCCTCTTTCTAGTGGATACCACTTAAGTTATCAGCAGCATTAAATGATACTTATCATACACTGGTATGTGAGATCTTGATTTTTAATTTAGGCTTAAATGGGGAAAAAATGTGGAATTTCAGAGAAATGATATATGGTATCATATATGATACATCAATGTGAATTTGTGGGCCAAAAGAAGAAATTATCACTGCCATATCACCCTATAGTATAAAACAAACAAACAAAAACCCATGGTAGCTGACAGTTAGAATAGTAGTTCGATCATTAGAACTAATATGCAGTTGCTATGGCCCTGATCTTTCAAAGGTATCCAAGCAGGAAGACTAGAACACTCACAAGGAGTCCTGCCCCGACTTTGAGAGTCTGACCAAACAGATTTTGCTGCAGAATCAGGGACTAAAACATTTCCAGAGCATGGTAGCTGCATATCTGTTATGGACCCACTGAACATATGATTTATACACCAGCTGTATGTGCAATTTTTTGAATGATCATCAAATTTTAAGTTTGAAGGGGTTAAGAAATTTAGGAAGATCATGCAGATCATATATATGTCTTCTTGACAGGTATGCTTGCTACACATGATTCAACAAAACATTCTAAATATATATCAAAATAAGTAAATCTGATATCTCAAAAAAGGAGCACACATATAGCAATATTTTCTAAATATTTTTTGCAAATAGATATTAAACCAATGTATCCTCGCAACAGATTTATTTACAATTAGGGTGATGTGAAAAATTTGGCACATAAAGAAAAATAGTGAATACTGGATTTTCCAGTTCTGAAAAGGGCAGAAAGAAAAAATTGAACTCTAAGAGCTATGTTTGTCCAATCAGAGAACAAAAACAATACAAAATGACTCTTGTGGCCAAACACAACTTAGCTCGATATTCATTTCACAATGTGCCTTAGTTGTTGTCAGTGCTGTGTTGTTTTGAACAGAAGATATTAAACCTGGATTTTTTTTTCTTTATTGTGCTGGAGAAGAAGGGCAAGTTTGTCTTATGCTTTTAGCTTTCAGAATAGGAAAAGAATATTTTCCACAACACAAAAATATTGACAGACAGAAGGGCAAAGGTAGAGTGTTAAGGAAGATCAATGAGTCAGTGTGCCTCAGAAAACACAAATGAGGTGTTCTTACTCAAACCCCCGCCCGCCCCCCGGCCCCAGGGATATAGGAAGTATATGCCATCTACGTTCACACAGTTTTCCACATCCTAGAGGCGACATTTCCTATGGGATACTTGCAGATGTTTTCTCTCTCATCAGGTCTTTTATTAATACATTGCTACATAGCTGTATCCAACTGCATGTGCTGTGTGAGGGGTTTGTATTGTGCACGTTTATTTGGGGTGATTATGGCACATTGTGAGTGGGGAGTGGATCAGCCAGGATGAGGACAATTTTTGAAATGTTATTTTCTGCTCCATTTTTTTGCCTTCAGTACACTTGCAAAGAGAAACAATTACAGCATTGTAATGAGCTGATTATATCAATTCTTGTCTGAAGCTTTTAGCCCCAAACAAGATCAGTGTGGTTCCAAAGGAATAGAAAAGAAGGCAGTTAGGGTTAAGCCTAGAGTCAGTGTCACTGCTACATAAACCAAAATAATATAAACAGTCAAATTAAAAGCATAACTTACCAGAACTTGACTTACTGCAAGCAGAAAAGCAACAGCCCCAGAAACACCTCTGAAGCTGAAGCAGAAACACCCCCAAAGATGGGGTTGTGAACTGAGGATCCTCAAGAAGATGAAGTGGGTGAGGTAATATCTATTATGGAACAAATCTTCAGGTGATTGTTTTTGTGAGGTCTAAATGTTGAAGAACAAACCTCATCAGTAGGTATTAGCAGCAGGTCAAACATTAGGCCAGTGCTTACCACAAGTCCCTATGTAATGTTGTCATACTGTCAGTTAATACTAAACAGGAAACTCAACCTGAGGCTGTGACAAATCAGGCATAATTATTTTTATCTGTGGTTATTGGGCTGTATTAGGTTCAATGGCATCTCCACTCAGGTTTGTTTTATTTCCAGTTAACTTTGTTCTTTTTTAAAAAATATAACAATATGTGAAATATGGTAGAGATACAGTTTTCAAATCATGCCTCTTGGCAGCAGGTGCTCTTGAGATTTTCACCTCCTCATGCTGAGGCGCACTATTAGTCCTGGAAAAGTGCTGTAGAATGAAAGGTTGGTATCAGAGTTCTTGCTGTATAAGAATGAAATATTACTATTATGCATTGTTCATTTTATAGACTAATTTTCATAGGAAAGAAAGATGACAAAGGGAACTAATATTTTTAGTAAAATAAATTATTTTGGATTACAAATAACTCACTTAGTTGGAAATATTTCATGGTAATGGTGATAATTCTGGATGTTATATTGTGGGCCTGATTCTCACTTACGTCCACTTCAAGGCATTTTACATGGCCAATGAGGTGTAAGGTGGTCTCAGTTATATAAGAATCAGGTCAAATATTTTACCATATTAATAATATGTTGTAGAAGTATGCGAAGTGATGATATGATCTAATTGGTGAAATGGGATATAACTGTGACTCATATATTTGTTGAAGGATAAGTGCTTGGGTTAAAAGCCCGTTCAGTCAACTAGTCACTGTTTTCATTCATTTTATCTTTATTGCTGATTTTCATTCATGGGTTTCCAGTACACCAGTATCTAATGCAGGGCATACCATAAGAAGCTCCTTCTCCTGTCCTCCAGACTTTAGCAGGAGTGGACAGGGTTTCTCTTCAGTGGCTTCATTTTTTTCTTTTAGACAGATCTCTGAGTATCTAATGGATAGTTTGGGGCAATTGCTTCACTTTCCAAAGTGCTTTCAGGTGTGGAGTCCCACTGGGTATCAGTCTATTACCCATTCTGTTCAATATATTTATGGAGTCGTGAGAAGGGTTAATAAAGAGGCATGGTGCATGATGTTTTCAGTATGCTGATGACACCTAACTATATGTCTCTATCTCATCTCATTTGGATGACACAGCAAAGCACCTCAGACAATATCTAACTGAGCTTTGGTAACGGATAAGAGCAAAAGGCTGAAGCTCAACTGAGAGAAGACTGAGACAATGATGGTGAATTGGAGGAAGCCACTGGATGAGATGGTGGAGGTAATATCAGTCCCCTTGATTGAGGGAATAGGTCCATTGGTTATAAGGGTTCATGACTTACTGGTGATTTTAGACCCTGAGCAACTGTTTGGTGATCATATTATAGCAGTCACCCAAGCAGCCTTTTACCATCTGTATCTGGTTAGGTGGCTGTACCTATTCTTCCTGGAAGTGGACATTGCTTTGTCACCTCAAAAAGTAGGGTATTGCAATATGCTGTACATGAGGCTATACCCTAAAATCATTTGGAGACTAATGCTGGTTCAGAATGAAGGAGCTTGGTTACTGAGCAGGGCTTCCAGTGCTCTCTGATCTGGACAGGCTGCCCAATAATCTCCATAAAGTCTTAACTGGGCCTAGGACTGGCCTACCTGAAGGATTACCTCTCTCCCCATGCCATATTGCCACTGCTGTGATCAGCTGAGGTGCCTGAACTGGATGCCCTCATTATAGAAGAGAGGGGATGGCTGACAGGGCATTCTCTGTGGCTTGCTCCCACCCGTGCTCTGAAATAGCTCAAATTTGGTGACTTTCTGAGCTTGTTGCAAAAGACATTTGTTTTATAGGGTAGTTAGAGATGGCTAAGGGTATGCATAACACAATGTTGGAGCTTTTGTGGAAAGACCCTTTTGTAGATGGCTGGCTAAATTCCTGTTGAATTGATTATTTTAATGCTGCTGAGATTTAATTGTGTTGCTAATGGTGTGATAGGGCATCTACAGCCTTGGGTAAGTGTCTTTTTAGTTATTTAAATCAAAGTAAATACATAAACAAAATATCAATTGTGCATCAGGCACACTGACCTTTGTTCCACCCACAGCACTCATAGCTGTTTGCTGGGTTGTCAGTTGTCACTGGAGATTGGGGTGGATATATGTGCCAAAATTGATTTGGGGTAATATTTTAATTCTGAACAATTTAAAAAGGAAAAAATAAGTATGAAATATGAAGTATGATGGACAGGTCTGTAATGGCAGCACGATCAAAAGCACTGACTAAAGGAAGATGAGAACTGAGAGTTTTCTTACTCAAAAAAAAAAAAAAAAAAGTGTCATACAAGATGATTCATGCATTACATCCCCTGAACACAGAGTCAGGCAAAATATACAATCCAGCTCAGAAAGAGACATAAAATAGATGAGATAAGAGAGTCACAGAATTTAGAGAGAGAAAATATCTGTAGATCATCTAATCCATTTTGTCCTTCTCTAGTCTATGTTTAAACATCTGAAGTGATGTGGTTTACATCTTTTTTCTTGAGAGACCATTTCACAGCGTAATAGTTAAGATGTTTTGGCAGATATTTAGCCTAATTTTCTCCTTTTAAATTTCCTCTTATTAATACTAATTAATACTAATCTTCTTGCATAACCCCAAGTAATTCTTCTTTTAGAAGTTTACACTCTTCAGATATGTGTAGACTGCTGTAACATCCTCTCTCTCTTAGATATGCCTTTAGCTGTTTTATTATTTTCTCATGAATCAACCCTTCAGCTGTTTACTGAACTCCTACCTATTTGTCAATATCTTTTCTGGTACTGAGTTTCCCAGAACATCCCAAGGGCAGACACACCAGAACAGTATAGGCAGGACCTGTTACCTCCCTCCCTCTGCAAAGCATTCCAGAATTCCAGTGGCCTTCTCGATGCCATATTATGTTAGAAAGTCATGTCTAAATTGCTGTCCCTTAGATCTGTTTCTCTGTTCCTTTGTATGTCTGCTTATTTTTATCACTATTTTTTTTCCAGACTAGTTTCCCCTAGATGTATTGTCTTGCATTTTCCATGTTGAATCTCATTTTGTTATTTTCTGCCCATGATTCTAATCTCTCTTGATCCCCACATATTATTCCTCTCCCCAGAAGCATTTCCAACACCTGCCAGTTAGGCTCATCAGATTTATATAATATGCTTTTTACTTCCTCTTCCAAATCATTAAAGAAGATGTTCTAAAAATGAAATATAACACCTGTGGTGATCAGCGATCATTCAGTGCTTAAGAAGCTTGGAAGAGTTCTGCTTTATTCTGTCTCTGGTTCCAAATGACAGTGCGCAAAAACAAGAGCTTCACAACTCACTACCCCTGAAGCTCAGCCCTTAAAGCAAAGCCCCTAATATCATAGCACCAAGTCAGTCTCCCACTCCACTCTATGCTGATTAGGTCTCAATTGGAGTGTTGTTTCCAGTTCTGGGTGCTACATTTCAGGAAAGATGTGGACAAATTGAGAAGAACAACAAAGATGTGGACAAAGAAGAGCAACAAAAATGACTAAAGTTCTATAAAACATGACCTGTGAGGGAAGATTGAAAAATATGGGTTTGTTTAGTCTGGAGAAGAGAAGACTGAGAGGGGACATGATAACAGTTTTCAAGTACATAAAAGATTGTTACAAGAAGGAGGGAGAAAATTTGTTCTCTTTAACCTCTGAGGATAGGACAAGAAGCAGTGACCTTAAATTTCAGCAACGACAGTTTAGGTTGGACATTAGGAAAAACTTTCTGTCAGGATAGTTAAGTACTGGAATAAATTGCCGAGGGCGGTTGTGGAATCTCCATCATTGGAGATTTTTAAGAGCAGTGTCAAAAGCAGATAGTTACGGGCTAATGCCTCTTTTACCTGTAAAGGGTTAAGAAGTTTACCTAGCCTAGCTGACCAGAGGAACCAATGGGGGGATAAGATGTTTCAAAAGGAAGGAGGGAAGTTTCCTTTGTTAGAGTCAGTTTCAGTTTTGACCGGAGTGGGAAAGCTCCAGAAATCAGTCTCTTATCAAGTAGTGAGTATTAGTGAAGGGAATAAATAGGTTTATGTTTATTTATTTTTTTGTAATTTGTCTTGGGCATTAGGGAATAATCAAATTGGGTATTTTTTGTGTAACTAAGTTTTTGCCCAGGGAAACATCCTCTGTGTTTTGAATCTGTTATCTGTGAGATCAGCTTGTATGCTATCTCCCAGAGGGTTTTCTTTTACCTTTCTTTTCTTTAATTAAAAGCCTTTTTTAAGAACCTGATTGATTTTTCCTTGTTTTTAGATCCAAGGGGATTGGATCTGGACTCACCAGGGATTGGTGGAGGAAAAGGGGGGGTCGAATGAGTAATTCTTCCTTGTTTTAAGATCCAAGGGGTTTGGATCGGTGTTCACCAGGGAATTGGTGGAGGAGTATCTCAAAGCTACCCAGGGAGGGAAAGGTTTTTGGGGGGGAAGACAGAGTTTCCCAAATGACTCAAACTATTTGGGTGGTGGCAGCCAGACCAGATCTAAGCTGGTAATTCAGTTTAGGGGTTCACATGCAGGTCCCCACATCTGTACTCTAAAGTCCAGAGTGGGGGTGAAACCTATGACACAGTTTAGACAAACACCTGTCAGGGATGATCTAGATAATACTTAGTCCTACCATGAGTGCAGGGGACTTGATACCAGTCAGCTCTGTGTTTTTGGGGAATCAGGGCAGAGTGTCTGGCCTGTCTGACTCATGAGGGACACCCCACGCTGGTTTCTGCTTGAACCAAGACCGATCAGAGAAAAGGCTTGTAGACAGCAGTGAAAGGCGTTGGGAGACACACCTAGACCCCTCCTGACAAGGATACAAGATTAAGACATCTCCATTTGCATACAGAATGGAGAGCACAGACAACTCCCCTAGCCTCATCTGCATGAAAGATGGATAGGGATTAGCATACAGAATGAAGAACAGAGAACCGCACTGAACTTTGGGACCAGAAAAGCAGGGAAGCACTGCATCATGGGAATCTCCGTTCCAGATGTTAATGAACCTACGCCTGCCCACACCCAGCTCAGCAGTTATCAGAACAATTCTAGTAATGAATCCTTGATTGAAATCCAAAATACTGAAGCAGCCTAGTTCAGGGGTAGACAACCTATGATATGCATGCCAAAGGCGGCACGCGAGCTGATTTTTAGTGGCACTCACACTGCCCGGGTCCTGGCCACTGGTCCGGGAGACTCTGCATTTTAATTTAATTTTAAATGAAGCTTCTTGAACATTTTAAAAACCTTATTTACTTTACATTCAACAATAGTTTAGTTATATATTATAGACTCATAGAAAGAGACCTTCCAAAAATGTTAAAATGTATTACTGGCACGCGAAACCTTAAATCAGAGTGAATAAATGAAGACTTGGCACAGCACTTCTGAAAGGTTGCCAACCCGTGGCCTAGTTGCATTGTGAGCTCCCTGGAAGAAAACACCATCCGTAGCCAAGAGTGATCAGCTCCTATTGTCTAGCCTAAAGAAAACCCTTGAATCATCAGTTTACCCATAAACAAATCTAGTGTTATCCCTTGAACCATCGTTGTTTCTCTACAAAAAACCCTACCTATGTTCAAGTAAGTGTTTTGATGCTTAGATCCAAACTATGCATCAGTTCCACTGGGACTTCATTTTCTCCTGATGGATCATGCTGGGGACTCTGCCTGTATCCAGCACTCAGGACCATGAGCTACCACCATCACTTGGGAACCCTGACCATTTCAAGCCTCATGGAGTGGGTGAGATCCCCCTCTTTCTCTCTCTCTCTGTTTTCCTTTCTACCTTAGGTATTAACCTTTAATAATGTATGTTATGTTGGTTTAGCCCTCCTTGTGTAGTTATCACTATTATTCAATAAATAACTTTTATGGTTAAGCTGGTTGCTTCTCTCTCTCTTGCTGAACTTTACTCTTTTGTGTTTTTAACGTCTCCCATTTACTCTGCAGCAACGCTTCTTTTACCTAAGCTAAAGATCCCTGCAGCACCCAAAATACTGTGGGGTTTCCTCATCAGGTAGGTTACTACCAGTACAATTGTGATGTGAGAGTGGGGATAGGGACATGCTGAATCTGGGACACATAAGGGTGGCAGCTTGAAAGTGCTGCTTGACCCAGTCCATTGAGCCCAGGAACATATAAGGGGACAGCTTGAAAGTGCTGATTGACCCGGTCTGCTCAGATTTGCTCTGTTAATGTATGTGTGTGTGTGTTCATTCAGTTCTGGGGCTGGAGGAACCAAGTCCTAGGGAACCTAGGTCCTGCAGGATAGTTCCATTGGGAGGGGACTTGCATAAGGGAGAAGTAGAGCCTATATGAAAACACACATGACACAAGCAGTACATTGATAGAATTACAGACATGCACACATGCCCCGCACCCCCAGAAGAGTAACTCGAATAAATGAGCATACCCCAAAGTAACAGGCAGATCTGGTAACAGACTGGACTAGAAGACATCTCAAGGTCCCTTCCAGTGCTACGATTCTATGATCTACAGTGAAACAACTTCAACAGGTGAGCCTAGATGCCTAACTCATCTTTGTGCATCACAGTGCTGTTCTTGTGATATTTTTTATGCACCTAAAACTTTGGTGCCATGATGGTCAGTTTTGCAACTTAGTGGATCCCACCCATGCTATTTTTTTCCACAGGACCTCTGCCTCATTCAGTGGGAAGGATGGATGATGTTCATTCAATGAGCAAAATTCATGGTTTATACCTACTGAGGCTCTGGTCCTGATCAGCTTTCATTTTTATGACATAGCTATCATACTGTCTATCAGTGTATTCCTTTCTTATTCCTCATCTGATTTCTGTGGCACTCGATTAAATATGAACTTTGGTATTGAGGTCCCTTCATGCTGGGCATTATATCAAGGCAGCCCACGAAGTAAACTGCTGCTTAGAGCTTGTTACTTATGGGCTAACTAATGTCTATGGAAAGTTCCACTTTCCTTCAGTTTTTAGCTCAGCTGCATTCTGTGTTCCCATTTGTTTCACATTGTGCAGCTAATAGAGCTTCTCCTCTACTGAATGTTTCCATCTTAAATTTAAATGGGATTAATGCTGTGAAAAGTTCTTTTTAAATGATTAGGTTAATAATCTGGAAATTATGGCTCCCCAAATAATGCAGTGCAGCCAGCACAAATCTGAGTATTTGTTGCACTTCAGTGGAAACTCTTTGTGTATGTGTGTGTGTGTGAATGTCTACAAGTTTCCCAGGTTTCACTTTTGAGACACCCAAATTTGTGGCCATAATTATGATTTATCTACTTTTTATTTTACCTGCAGAGACTTAGCAAATAGTGAACATGTACTCGATTGCAACAACAGCTGTAGATATTTCCAGGGGTCACATCACAAGCTAGGTGCTTGTCATAAATCTTGGCTTAATTAAGAACTGGGTTATAGCTGAGTGGACATTTCCCATCATTGTTAATTTCTCATACACCTGCTTCTGGCTTCTTTTCTTTAAACCGTATAAAAAAAAAATCAACAGCGGTTGATTCCATCTCCTGTGTTTTATGTTTATATTTGCTTGTGTTGCAGTCAATTTTCCTCCTGAGAAACCTTGCTTTGTTGAGAATACAATCTGTGATCCCTTACATGGGACATGCTTTTCATACGGCACATACCTAAAATTAGCCACACTCCCACAAGCAAAATTGCTCCATTATCTCACATTTTGAACTCTGCTATTAATTTTTCTTTAGCATTTGAATTGCAAATCATGTGAAACATCACAGATACCTTTCCTAGGTTACTATAAATGGGAAACTATATATAATGTATGGAGATATACAGGGTTTAAATTAGAATGGACGTAGGCCAGATTGGGGATTTTACAGGTAACAATGACACACCTATGAATAGTGCCTTCTTCCCATTCCTTGCTCTCTAATACTGCATGGGCATGCCTAATCTGTGGGTCTGATGTCAGTCACATTAAGGCCATTTTATGTTGCTCTGTCAGTGTAAACAGGCCTTAAAGTGGATATAATTACATTTAGGACTCCCTCGACACTGTCAGAGCAGTCATTGAAAATTCAGGCCCAGATCTGGAAGGTCTGTCATATGTTTAAACAACAGATCAGAACTTGTAACCCTTGTTCATATAATATATATAGCTCAGTTGAAATCATGAGACTGCTTGCATATGTAAGTATCTCCTTAATAAGTGCTATGTTTGGAATTTCCTCCTTCAATAACAATTACAGATCCAAATCTGCAGCTGGCATTTGCTCTACTGAGTTCACTGGAATTACACCATCAGAGAATCTGGCACATAAGGTCACAGTATCAGTTGTGGCTTTATGGACTGGTTATTTTCATCTTTATATTGTATTTCTTGGAAACCTTCACCTTGCATTTACCGTTCCAGAACTAATAATAGCCAAGCTGATGACACCCTCAATATTGGAAAGGGTAGGTAGAGACACTAAGTTTCGAGGGACCCACCACTTCAGCTCATACTGAGAGGAGAAGATTTACATTTGAACGTCTAAAAAACATGTTGACAATATAAATCCATCTACCATCCAGCAATATTTGCCATCCCAGGAAGATGGAAGACAGGCCTGAAAAGCTCGGGGAATTGGTAATGTGATACAGGACCTTTCAACACTAAAGGTAACTATTCAAATCCAGCTCAGGTCGATAGTGACAGTAAGTCCTTTTAGTGTGAATAGCAGTTTGGAGGCCTATGTGAAATGCTTTGATGGTTTCAATCTGCTTTTCAGCACTGATTAAATTAAACAGGAAATGATAACCAGCCTATAGCATGGTCAAAACAACATATAGGAAGGGTTTAGCATGTAATCCTGCAATGTCTTTAGGACTCTGGCCCCAATCTAGCAAAATATTTAACTTTAAGCACACAAGACTACTCATGCATTTTGAAAGAATCAGCCAATAACTTTTTTTTTTTTTAATTCTAAAGCGTTTAAGAGACTTTCTATAGAATCCTAATACATTTCTGTAGAAACTCATTGACATCAGACCTATTAAATTCTATAGAAAATTCTCATGAGAAAAGTATGCGGTTGAAATAATGGAAGATACTATCAACTTATATTAGTCATTTTAAAATAATTGATAATAAATTAATAGCATAAAACTTATACGTTACCAGAAATGTAAGAAATGGAATGAGAAATTCTGTTAATTATTTTTTTAAATGTCAGATCTATTGTAGGTATAATAATGCATCTTTGGAATTTCCATACAGGATCGGCATGCTCCTGAAATGCAGACATTTGTATTCATCATAGAAGAGAATCTAAGCAAAGCCTCTAACTATATAGCACCTGCTGTTTAAAGATCTGAGTCTCAGACATTTTAAAAAAGCCTGTTTTCCTTTAAAAAGACAAATAATCATTTGATAAAAATAATCCTCCACTGGTTTAAGACTCATTGCAAAACCAAACAAGTCATATTTTCAATGAATTCGTGTCCTTTAGAACCATTCCTAGGAAAGCTAAAAACAAATAATTCGAAAAGTAAACAGCTCAACCATAGTTTGCATGAAAACATTTGGAAATGAACTATAGACCTACCTGTTACTCTCTGTGCATCTAAATTATTCCCATTTAATTCTTCTTCTTTATATTCAGCCTCAAATAACTACTACAAATCAATTAATAGTGGTTACATCAATTTTAAAAAATAGCATTAGTGAAAATAGTGAAATCTATCACTACCTCTAGTGTCCAACTTCATCAATCAAAAAACAGTCAAACATTTAATTATTCTAATCGGAGGTCTGACCTCACTAGATCTTGTTGCCTGATCTACTGATTGTGCATTAATTATATTGATCACTTAAGAATTCTGAGTTAACATTCTGAGGTTTGGTCTGTTCTCAATGCAAGATCAGGTCCAGTATTATTAGAATTATTGTTCAGTTGGGAACCCAGTCATTAATGTTTGCAACACTCATGCTTAGGAAAAGCCTTTTGAATTGCAATAGTTTTATTAACATAATTATTAAAGTCACAAACACTCCAACCCAGCAAGGTAGATAGAGATAATACAGAATGTCTCTCCATATATTCTCACCGTCCCTTGCAAAAGGACCCAAAGTGTTAATCATCATCTTCACCAGTGGTCATCATGCTGGCATCTCCTGAGAGTTACATCTCCTAAAGCATATAGACCAGGTTACAACTTTTATACTGTGTTATGCTGACGGTTACTAAGCCTGATGCATATTCAGTAGGGGTTTCATCCCCTTTTCCTGATTTGTATTTCCTCACCCTACTACTTTGGGGTGCCCCATTTTTCATAGGCTAACTCATTAGTTCCCCTAATACTCATTAACACTTCTATCACTCAATCACCATGAGAAGCTTGTCGTTAGCACATTGCTGAAACTGTCTGCAAAATCCCCCAAATATTGTAGCCAGCTTTAACTGGTACATTGTGGCATCTATTTTCTAAATATCAGCAGTTTTTATAAACTTACTTCATGGAGCATTCTATCTTATGATATCTTGTGATTTTGGGTCCTGGCTATCTTATAACTTACGATCTATGGTCACTGGTTAAGGACCTGAGGACTTGTTTGGCTAAGCTAAATATCTTATAGTCCTGAGGTGTCTAGGCTTTTGCATTGATTCCTTAATCCATATCTATATCCTGTCTACCTATACCTATAGGCTACAATCTGAATTTATACTAAAAGGGGGGTTGGGCTTTAATAAACAAATAAATACATACATACATATACTATTACTAGTAACAATAATCATAATATGACAGGAAAAAGTTAAACTAAACACACTTATATTACCATTAGATAAATAAATTGTCCCAGTCTCAAAATGTTATGATGAACAACTAGTTAGCTAATTAAACCACATATGCATGCTGAAATGACCTAACTCCAGAAGCAGAAACAAAATGGGGAAAAAATTAACTGTTAGGGGCACTTTTTTATTTTTGTCTTATGAAGCTTTTCTAAATTATTACAGCACCATAGTCTGCTGTTCAAAGCAACAGTGTTAAAAAGTCAGATGATTTAATACAACTTATTTTTTGGTGGGAAAGTTAAGCAAATGAACTTGGCGTGTACAATATGAAGCCTAATTTCCCCAAACATTTCAGATGCAGTTCTCTTCTTTAAGTCTCCTGTTTCATAATATAAAAGACTTCCCCTTTCAAGTTTTTTTGCTTTCTCATTGACTTCTTTGATACAACCAAATGTTTCTCATTTTAAATTCTATTGAATGAAGGAAATGCAATATATTTCAATTATAGTTGGGCTAATCTCTCTGCCAAATTTACTGGTCTGTGTAAAAGTCTGATGAGAGCATGGGATGAAATTGATAAAATTAGACATCTTTGGCTGAGTTGTTCACATCAGAATTATAAGTTTAGATGACAAAACTAATTTAAAGAATGGACCTTGCTGATTCCTACTTTATAGCAATATAAATGCCACCTAGAATCAGTCCTGATGGATGACAGCATTATGAAAACACAGCAAATGGGAGACCAACAGGGTCCATTTTTAAATTAGATTTATAAATTCAGCCATATGAGAACAAGCTATGTAGCTGGCGCCACATCAGGAAATGGTCCACATTAGAAAAAAAAAATGTGATCATGACATTTCTTCCCTGCATTAAATTATCACATGAATTTCACTCACCATCTTTCACCTTTGTTTCCACAGACAAAGTCAGTGGCTGAGGTACTGTAAAAGTCATTGCTTATCCAGAAAGAACCAGTTCTCAGAATAATTATATGAAAGACCTGAATTAATGCATGAAATGCATTAAAGTGTGAGCAAAAATAGAAGTGCTTTCCTGCCCATTCCCACTGAGAGAACATATTTTATTAATACATTATTAAAAAATGAAACACAAACAGCTTGAACAGGAAACTGACTGAAGTGGTGAATGGCCTCATGATGATTCTGTTCTTTATGTAGGCTGGGCATGAGACTGTGGAAGAAGGGTTGGCACAATATTCTTAATTGTGCCCCTGAATATTCTTATTTGAGAAGTCAGTACTTCATTTCATTATACAAGCTGCTCTCGAAGTCCATAGTATGTGTGTGCAAATGAGTGTAAAGTAATTACTGTAGTTAAGAAACTTGGTTTAAATTAGTTACTAATTTAGAGCCTTCTGAACTCTATGATAGGATTCAATGGATCATACCCTTTAGTTTGGAAAAATTAGTTAAAAGGCTTAGTTTAAATTGTCAACCACAAATTTCATATATAAAATAGGGATGGGTGAAATCTGTTTGGCTAAACTAAAGTTTGATTCAAGTCTCTTCACCCAAATTTGTAGACGAAAGAGGTACCAAAATACCACATTAAAAGTGATTCAATGATATCTCTAGACAAGTGGAAACCAGGAATGATTGGGAAACAAGAAAACATCAGTGCTGCTAATTCTTATCATTCTAATTGTGAGTTTCTCAATATCTGGTGTCTTTCTTAATTTCTCAGACTCTGAAGTAATATAGTTATGAGAAAATCTCAGCTTTTATTAAAAAAAGTAAGCTTCTAGCCCTCACAGTTGCTGAATAACACTGGGAAATATGAATCCTAAAGATTTAAAAACTAACTGGCAAATAAAAAGACCCCAAATATATTATTTTAAAAATCTCCTGATATTTAAACCAATCTTATGATTTAGTGCCAATTTGACCCATCTCTTTGGTTTGGTAATACTGAAACTTATTGTCTATAGTGACTACATATCTCCATTTATCAAGATTCCCCCATATTGATGGGACAATCCAGGTATAATGACTGGTTAATTTGAAACTGAATCAAAGGGGTAGGGGATTGGTTCACACTTCATTAGAACCCCAAGAAGAGGTAGGGGGGCTGATTCAAAGTCCACTGAAGTCAATGGAAAGAATTAGGCCCTTGATTTCCCTAAAATGGTGCTGCTGTTCTGTGAGTACGGAAGTTTCATCGTATTGTTGCCAGGAAGTTGCTTTCTCCAGCATTTTGGCTACCTCTCAGCAGAAGTACTGCTGAAGCCCTATTGGGGATGAGGCTATTCAGTTGTTTATGGTCCCAGTGTAGTCTTCAGGCTAATTGTAGTGCCGTGTAAATGAGCCAGTTACTTCTCAAGCACCATCTCATCACTATCTCATGGCCAAGAGCTGCTCTGCAACACACTGCCTCAGTTTTCCTTCTTCAGTTCAGGGCCCCTTAAATCATTGTATCAAAATAACTCTTCTTTGGTTCAGGAACACCCCTCCCAATATAACAAAATATTCAGAATGAAATGTCTCACATCCCTATAAGGTCCATGCTTCCAGGAGTTCCCTGTTGGAGCCTACTTGCTCCCAGCAGTTATTCCCTCATTTGGAAGGCCTCTGCTGAAGTCTCCAGCAGACTCTACAGTGTGTGTCCATCTGTATGTCCGTGCCTGAGCAACCCCCCTTCTCTACAGCTTCCTGCTGCTCTTTATAGGAGAATCAACTCCTTCAGCCCCAGCTGGTTCTACTAATTAAATTCCATACCTCATCCCATGTACAGCTGACAGGGTTAATTGTATGGGGCTGGTCAACTCCAGCCCTCTGGCCCTGAAAGAGGCAGGCCATCCCTAGGCAGAAGATTCACAGTAAAAGTATGGCTAAGTGAGGGAGAATAAGACGTTAGGGAACTGAATGAAGCAGGGGGTCCTGTGGAAAAATAATATATATTTATGTAATTAAAGACTGTATCATAATTCAGATACACCAAGGGACCACATTAAAGTTCTCTGGGGAACCTTAATTCTGATCTTTCATAACTTGTTGAGAGTTTGACTTTGCAGCCTTAAGTGTGGGGTTTTTTTGTGTAATGGTTTGTGTGTGTGTGTATAATTTCCCAAGATTAAAATAAAAGGTTCTGTAAAAACAGAATTTCCATCATGAGGAACCACATCTCCACATAAGACATCAGCAGTATTAGCACCTTTAGAGTCACAGCACAGCCTTCTGCCACACAAGCTAATGGTAGAAGTAAGAGGCTGTTTTTCCTCTCTGTGATCCAGAGGCTAGATGGGGTGAGACACATATTTTGCCAGTGTGTTTGTCTTCACAGATATTTGGTGACAGAGGAGGAATTTTGGAATTCAGGGCTACAGGGTTCAGGTCCAGGTTCTGGAGGAGAATGTACTCTCATGATTATAGATCTGTCTGCCCTCTAACCTGCACCCTTTCTCCATGCCCTAGCACTTTTGCTTCTGAATCAGAATGGTCTTCTTTGTTCTCCTCATTGCTTGGGTGTCTGTACATAAACAATGCTCTCAGTTCCAGTGTTTCGAACTATAGCAGCCCCTGGTAGCTGGAAAAATCAACTATAAAGAAAGTCTTACTTAGCCCCAGAAGCTCCAGGATGGAGCATATGCAGATACAGATGGAATTTTCAGAGAATTTAGCTACCAAATTCTAACAGGTCTCTACTGAGCATGTGCTCACTGAGATTTTCAGAGGCTTATAACCTGGCCAAATTTGGGTGCATTTTTGGGACAGCATAAATGCCCCAGGCTGACCTCTCTGCCAAAGAGCAAGTCCATGCTCCAAAGCAATTATAGATTCTGTAGGAGGATGAGGTTGTCATAAAAGCCTAAATCCAGACTTGGCAAGTAAGTGAAGGAACAAATTATTTTCAAACTTTTTATTTTAAAATGTAAATGCAGGTGCAACTTTAAAGTGTTACACATACGGAATCTTAAGCACTCTTTTTACAAAAGCTATGCATTTCAATTTAAAATTTTATGTACAGCTTGTCAAGTTCCTGGATCTATATTTTCCACACGTATCTTTCAATAAAATTCTGTTATGTGGAGGTGTATAAAATGGATATTCCATATATGCAGCCCATTATAGAAAAAAAAGTAAAGGAATAAAAGCCAAGCCACCCTCTTTAATACATTATTGCTATCCCCAACCTTATACAGTTTTAACATTTTTAAAATTTACAGTCATTATCAGTGTATGTACCATTAATTTAAAGTTTTTATACTGTGCACATACTGCTGTTTCAGAAAGAAAGAAAGAAAGTAATTGGATGTAAATCAATATTTTGGCAAAGAACGTGAACCTGATAACTTTTCTAAATTCCAGTAAAAAACCCAGCTTAATAGTGCTTCAGCATTTCAAAAGTTAAGCAGATTTACAACAACAAAACCAGGCTTTTGAAATTGAAATACATGTCTGGTTTTGATTTGTCATTCTCTTATAATGAAGAACATATACTGCTTCCCACTGGTATGATTTTTAACAGAAGGCATGAGCTGTATAGAGTGGGAGCATAAAATGTGAAACAGGCTATTTTCATTAAAACAAACAAACAATGGGTTAAAGCAGTATGTGATGCAGAATGAAACTCCCCCCCAATCATATACAAAAAATAATTTATCTTTTTATCCTTTTTTCTCCATGTTGTAAGGAGGGCCTAATCTCCAAACTGTTGTTGGTCAGGTTAACCTTTCATTTTAATGGACAGGCTTAAAAATTCAGCATGGTGTGTTGGCTATGAATTTTCTAAAATCACCTTGCATTGTACTGCACAAGTATTTGTCCCATCATAAAATGGTAAAACTTGACAGGAATCAAGAGAAGTGCAAAAGTGGCATTATACCACTTTTATATTCTCCCAGTCGTAAAGTTGGCCAGAGGCTGGCCAGCCTCAGGGTTTCTCTAATTTGTGTCCTCCTACCAACAGCTCCAAGGAACACTCAAAACCTTTCTTAACCTCTTGTAAGACAGGACAGTACCTGCGGGTGAGAGTTAGACAAAGCATGATGTCTCTGTAGCGTGCTATGCCCTAATAAGTCAGAAGCTTTAATATATGCTGCAGAGTTTAAGAGCAAACGAGAAAAACCTGGAATTTTGTGTGAATGAGAAACAGAGCTGGAGAAATAAAAAGGAAACACTTTAAAAAAATATAACCAGGCCCCTTCAATATATCTTCAGTCCTTTGGATTCCAAATGGGCCCAGGATATCTAAAAGCGTGCTTCAAGCAATGGGATGAAGACCATTATCAACAACTTCACTCCTCTGGCACAATGGAACTCCTTATAAAAGGTTAAATCTTGTCCGTGTGGGAGACAGAACTGTCTTTGGGGCTGGTCTGAGACTATGGAATGAACTCTCTCAGGAACTAAGGACCATCGCAAACCTTACTACCCTCCAATGCAAGTGTAAGGTGTATTTCTCTAACATATATACAAACTAACGTGGGTATTAAAAAAAGCAAAAAAATAAAAATAAAAATAAAAAACCAAACCAAAACAAAAACAAACAACCCCACCTGCCAAAAGAAGACACTCCACTGCACACACTTCTCCCAGGAGAAGAAGATGAGAGAACATACATGTGGCAGAGGTCTAGTCACGTTGTTTAATGCACTACTGGAAGGCGCTCAGATACTACAGTGATGAGTGTGGTTTAAGAAGGTGTACAGAATAGAATGGTAATTGGAGATTTTTGGTTTCTGAACAGTTCTTTACCCTTATTATTATTAATTTACTCTTTTCATTCTTTCATTTACGAAACACTTAAGTTTTGGGAAATTATCTTATAACATGCATTTATTGTTTTATTAATTTTAATTTGTTCTGTCCATTGATAGATCAACTCATGCTTGAATATATGTTATCTATTTGTTTGTAAATCCCACCCATTGCCAAGAAATGGCATACTGAGAAGAGAGGAGGCACACTCCAGCACAGTCCCCAAATATCCCCTCTGCATTGGAGGGTCAAGAATGGTTAGCATAAAGCTGACTTTATCACTTTTAGACACCTTTATTTCTGTATCACAATTTTTCCACAGGAGGGCTTAAATGGGATTTGAGTGGTGTTCAGGTCTTATGCTGGCTCTATGCACAGTGATGAATTTCACATGTTTTAAATAACTAGATGATAGCTGTGCTGTAGGCAGACGGGAGACTTAAGTCTTCAGGGCTGCCAATCCAACACCTTTTACTCCAAATATTTGGTGAAGGAAGTCACAGATGAAGCAGAGTGCAAACCATATTTGTGTGTGCAATTGTCACAACTGTACTCATAAACAGGGGAAATGCATGTGAAAATGGGAAGGCTTAGGTTGTCAATGCATATCTGGATTGCTACCTTTTAAAAATGCAGCTTTTCTTTAGCACTGGATTTTTGTTTGAATTTCGTATTCAGGAAAGACAGATGATGACCTTATTGGAGGGGGAAATAAGTCCTCTGTGTATACGCAGAACAAGGACAGGGAGAGTCAGCTGTAGTGAAACTTTGTCCCCATATCCTGCAAATATGCCTCAGTCACAAGGGAGGAGGGGCTTCCTGTGTGTTTTAGAATTTAGTCTCCATGCTCATGTAATGCTTGGTCTTTTTGCTGAGGGTACCAATAAGACTGCTTATTAATCTCAGTTATACTGATAGGTTTGTGAAGTAGTATATGTCCTCTGGCATCCAGGCTAAGACTCCCCAAACTCTTCCCATAGCCACACTACCCAGGGCAGGTTTCAAAACTGTGACCTAAAGGTGACTATAATCTTACCTGTCTCTTTAGCCATCAAATCCCCAAGTTTTTTTCAGAAAACAAAACAAAATGATATTAATGTCAGTTCTTTTCAAACCATGAAGGAAACAAACCTTAAACAACAGAGAGGTGATATAAACACTAAACAATCATTCCCTGACCGTATCTTTTTCATCTTTTACCTGCATGAACCTTTTCTGATACTGCCAAGCTCAGCGTTTCAGTGCCTACTATGTTTATAGCACTGTTCAAAACCTGCCTCACAGAACACTTTACAAAACATAAAATGCCAGCAAACCTTGACATAAAATTCGACCAATAACAAAAATGAGGAAAGAGACAAAACTCCCACCATCAAACTTGATTAAAAAATGGAGGGCCAGATTCACCGCTGGCTGTGCAAAGAGAGAGCAGCCCAGGCTTGAGAGACTCTGGTAGGTACAGCTTGCTCCTATGACACTCCCCTTATCAGCCCAGTATAGGGGTAATGTCAGAGGTGTGTTGCAGTGTGGCCAGATCGCACTGTGCTCTGGCTATCCCCAACTGGTGTACAGTCTCTTTGGGGCCACTACCAGGTAGCATAAGTGAGAGACTAACTTACATTGAGTCTGGGGATATGGTAAGGGTGGAGCCAAGCAACTGGATAGTTGCCACTGGTTTCCTTATGTCCTCCCTGCTCCCCACTGCACTGAATGGATCTCAGCCACAGCAGAGAATCTGGCCCTAGCATAGTATCTGGAAATCTTGTGTTTTGGGGTTTGATAAATCATTTTCCACCCGGCTGCTATGTGTTGAGACGACATAAAACATTGTAGCCCACCTACTTATGTGAAGGGATTTATGTTCATCCTCATTTGTTGGGTGTGAGGGAGTTAGAAAGTAGCTGAACTTGGTAATGTCAGAAACAATCAAGTTGACAATGCCTGAATGTACAGCCAGCAATGGGCTATATTACCTGTAAGGGTGGGAAACATAAGGCCTTACAGGGCTCACATGAATCCCAGACAAAATGTCAGTTGTTGTGTATAGTCTCTGCTTTTCTGAGTGGCACAGAGGGTGGAGAGAGACAGGCAGAGGATATGGCTGTATCCCCACCATCACCTGCATCAGCCCAAGGAGAAGAATCAATGCACAGAGAGAACAGCCTGCATTGGGAATGCTTTCCCTGTGAACAAAAAAGTGCAGTGCGCAGCCTAAATGGCATGGTCTAGTCCTATATTTGTACAGCAGTTGAGATTCTTTCCTTGTATGTAATTGTGGGATCATGATGACACCCTGGGGTTATTTTTCTTAAGCCCCTAGCATGTTCTCTACCTTTTAAGGATGACTTCATTGTGATGTTGGTTCCTATGACTTACTTCTTATTCCAGAAGTATATCAATAAAGGTCATAATGCTCATAATGTCTGAAAGCTCCCTCCATGAGCATTATGGCAGGATTTGGAACATCTAGGAGGGTTGAGGCAGTACTAAACACATTCCACCACCACCACTTAAAAACCGGGGAAAATAAAGAATCTGAACTAAATTCAATGATAAAGTGGGTGATGGATCAATATCCGAGAAACAAGGATTTCTTGCAATTTTAAAATTCACGAGTTGTTTGATTGGCAGCCAATTTAACTTTTTTAAATTGGTGAAATGTATTTTCTCTCATACCTCTGACTCATTTGAAATGTAATAGTTTCTTCTTTACAATTTGCTTAAGTGCCAGAATCTGATTTTAACAAAAGCTTTTGTTCGAGGTTCACAGAAGAACTCTGTGAACCTCAAACTCATTCTTTCTAGTTCATGTAAGTTGCCTGACTCATTCTTTCTAGTTCTGCCTCAAGGTTCAGTCAAATCCTGCAGTCTTTATTGAAGCAACATTCCCATTGAATATATAGTTTTGCCTGGGAAAGAACTCTGGGATGCAGCACCAGAAAACCAGCACTTGTTCCAGGGTAAACAATAAGGAAACCTCAACTCCTGTGACAAAAACGTGAAACTAAGCTACACATCAGCTCAATAACCTGCCCAGCATTCTTCCCTCTGAGCACAGGAGAACATACTGTGAGCACAACTGACAAGTGTTTTCATTTCACCACTTGCTATTATTTTTGTCTGTTGGTTTAGGTCATTAAACCCAATTACAAGGATTATTGGGTCACCTATGGTTAAATGTTACTTCAACTGGTAAATCCTTTGAACTGTCTGTCTCCCAGCATTTTCTTGTAAATTACATGTTCCATCTCAAGAGATTTTCTCAGTAAAATGACATTTAATTAAACAAACCAGTTAAAAAAAAAAGAGTCAGCTAAGCCCAATTAATTTCTTGAGTGGCATGATTCCACACTCCTCCCTGTCCACCATTTCCCATAAAAGAGTACAACTGCAGTGTTGGACTGGATTTTTAAAAGAAGCTATATAATCAGGAGAAAATAATGCATCTCCATTGCCCAAACTCAATGCCATACATGTGCTATATTAGTAGAAGATTAAACAGACTAAACCATTAATAAGTATGTTTCAGATTACGGCTATTGGCTAGCACCTGTCAGGGATGGTCTTAGTATACTTAACCCTGCTTCAGTGTGAGGTCCCTTCAGTGTGATGTCCCTTCTGTGATTCTATGTATATCCTATATTCTAAAGTATGATTATTAGGAAAGATTACACTACAACTAATGAAGTGTAGATTATGGGCTGTAGCCAGAAGAGCAACTGTGGATTTTCCTTGCATAAGTGAATTCCTTCTAGTGTCATAAACTCAAAGTGGTCTCATAGAAAGGGTTTGCCAGGTGTAGGGTGGTGTGTCCTATATAATTATTGCAGCAACTATGACTGATATCAGCTGTTATGATGCCCAGTTGCCCCAGGATCACATAAACGGAAAAAGTGATTTAAAGCCACCTTCCATCATCCCGCCTCATTTGCACTGAGCCCCATGCAACTGAAAATGTGGCCCTACATGTATTATTTATGTATTGTATTTCAGTATATTACTGTAAATCAGTTTACATTTCTCAAACCAACAGTGTTAATGAGTTAATTCACTGAATAATTGCCTCAGTCACCACCTTGTAAACTACAATACAAGGTTTATCTGTCAAAAAATTAAGCCTGTTCAAAGAACATCTTTCAACAGAACACAACAAATTTCAGCTTTGCTGAGGAAATAATTCAGTCCACTTTGCTCTTTGAATGTTTGCCCTTGCACAGAGATTCCAGCAAGAATTCTAAGAGCATATTGTTTCCCCTTAAAGAAAAATATGGCAGCAATACATTTACAAAAATGTCACCATTTTGTTGCTGTTCTTCGAACAGCCCTTCTGGTCACACTTCCTTGCTTTTCACTCTACCCTACTTAGCTTCCAAAGCAGAAACATGCTTAAACTTTAAATATTATTTCAACTTACTCCAAAACCCCAGGGCACTGACACAGTCCCAATGCATTTAGGATTTTTCCCCATTAAAAAAATAAAGAAGAGAAACAACTTATAATGAATTCCACACCTGCGTAGCTGAAAGGCATCTTATTTATCGAGAGTCTCTGGGGGTTTTCAGGTCTGGAGATTATAATGTAGCAATTAAAGCAGGCATTGTAGTAACGTTCTCATCTGAGCAGATTTCTATCATCTGTAATTGACAGAGAATGTTTAATTTGAGACATTTTGTAAAATAATGTCTGGAACAGTTGCGTTACGTAGGGGGAAAGAAACCATATCCCAAGTAACATTACTTTTAGACAGATTAAATAAGGAATAATTCTACAGAAGCTAAGGGACTGCCCCTGTTCCAGGGGGGAAAAAAGGTGTCTGTCTCTCTCTCTTGAAGAGAGATTTTTAAATGATTCTGCACTGTTGAGCTGGCACATTAGCAAAGAGATTAATAGCTGGAATTGTCAGTATTTGGCTTCCAGAAAACTAATAATGAATTTGCTCCATCCTGGAAACAACAGTTATTGTCACTTCATTTATGAGCTGAAAGGGAAAAGAGGATTGGGAAACATTAAAGGGAAGAGGTCAGGAAAAAAATCCCAGAAGCACTACTTTTAAAAAAATTAACATTAGTCATACACAAAGGCTCATCTGCTCTCATGCAGGATTTACAGTTGGGGTCACTCTATTGACCTCAGTGATGCTACTCATGATTTACACCAATGTGAAGGAGAAGCAATTGAGACCCACTATGTTAAATTATTTTTTCTTTGCATCAATGACAAAGAACAAGACTTTATGTCACTGTGGCTACATTTCTATACAACTATAATCGTCAATTTTCAGGTATTTGTATATAATATTCAGTCAACAATAACATTACTAAAATACAGTTATTGGAGTAAAGAAACCATTCAATTACAACAATATTAGTAGTTTTTATAAAATGAACATTTCATATTCAGGAAATTTGGAATTCAGGTTGAAAATCAAAAGTTTGAAAGTCAGAAATTTAGAATTTTGTAATTTAAAAATGTATATGCCAAAAATATGGAAATACAATGGTACTAACAACAACCTTAACCCTGCCCTATTGCCTTTACTCTCCTTTACTTTCCAATATTTGTTGGTATGAACACCAATAAATGACATATTAAAGAAATTAGAGAGACAAAATTGGTGAAGTAATATCTTTTATTGGACCAACAGCTGTTGGTGAAAGAAACAAGCTTCGAGCTACACAGAGCTCTACTTCAGATCTGGGAAAGGTATTCAGAGTGTCACAACTAAATACAAGGTAGAACAGGTAGTTAACATATATTCTAACAGACAATCCAAGGTGAAGTGGCCAGTTAACATCTTTCCAGTCACAGGACAAAAGACAGGGGTTAGTATGTTACAGAGTGTTCTTATGTAATAAGCCATAAATGCAGGGTCTTTATTAAAACTATGATTTTTTAGAATCTAGCAAAGTTATGAATTTAAGCTATCAGGTGCATCTTTTGAAGTGTTGTACAAGTTTCCTTTGAGGATGAGGACTGAGAGGTCTGATATGGAGTGATCACTTTGTGAAAAATGTTTATCGTCGGCTGATAGGTATTTTGTCTTTTAACATTTTTCTGTGTGATTTCATTTGAAAGCACAGTGACTTTCTGGTGTACCTCATCCAGTGAACTAAATGCCACAATAACAACTATGTGGGTGTGTCATAACTATAAAGGGAAGGGTAACAGCTGTCCTGTGTACAGTACTATAAAATCCCTCCTGGCCAGAGACTCCAGAATCCTTTTCCCTTTAAAGGGTTAAGAAGCTCAGGTAACCTGGCTGGCATCTGACCTAAAGGACCAATAAGGGGACAAGATACTTTCAAATCTTGGGGCGGGGGAAGGGGTTTTTTTGTGCTTTTTGTTTTGGGAGTGCGTTCGCTCTCGGGACTGAGAGGGACCAGACATCAATCCAGGTTCTCCATATCTTTCTAAACAAGTCTCTCCTATTTCAAACTTGTAAATAGCCAGGCAAGGCGTGTTAGTTTTCCTTTGTTTTCTCAACTTGTAAATGTACCTTTTACTAGAGTGTTTATCTTTGTTTGCTGTACTTTGAACCTAAGACTAGAGGGGAGTCCTCTGAGCTCTTTAAGTTTGATTACCCTGTAAATTTAATTTCCATACTGATTTTACAGAGATGATTTTTACCTTTTTCTTTAATTAAAAACCTTCTTTTTAAGAACCTGATTGATTTTTCCTTGTTTTAGATCCAAGGGGGTTGGATCTGTATTCACCAGGAGTTGGTGGGAGGAAGGAGGGGGAATGGTTAATTTCTCCTTGTTTTAGATCCAAGGGGGTTGGATCTGTATTCACCAGGAGTTGGTGGGAGGAAGGAGGGGGAATGGTTAATTTCTCCTTGTTTTAGATCCCAGGGGGGTTGGAACTGTATTCACCAGGAGGTGGTGGGAGGAAGGAGGGGGGATGGTTAATTTCTCCTTGTTTTAAGATCCAAGGTGTTTGGATCTGTATTCACCAGGGAATTGGTGAAGGTTTCTCAAGGCTTCCCAGGCATGGGAATTCTGGAGATGGTGGCAGCGGACCAGAGCTAAGCTGGTAGTTAAGCTTAGAAGTTTTCATGCAGGCCCCTACATTTGTACCCTAAAGTTCAAAGTGGGGATACAGCCTTGACAGGGTGAAACCAGATAATCACTATGTTCTCCAGGGAACTCACAAAGGAAAATGGTAAGACAAAAACACCATATCAGCCAAGGGCAAGCATTTTTCATAAAGCAAAAAGTCATGTTTTTAATAAAGACTCAGGACTCTCTGGTATCCTGGATTAATTCTGCAAGTTTCAAATGGGAAGAGAGATCAGACTGGAATTCATGTACAGCTCAGGGCCAGGGAAAGTTCATTTATGGGAAATTCCCTAATGTCCCCAGATACAATTCCACAGCTCCTTACAGCAGAACATGTGCAGGTTTAGGCACCAATTGCCAGGACTGGTTAGCCCAGTGCACAGCCACTTGATTCTCCTGCTATCTAGGCCTAACAGGACCTCCATTGTCATGTAAACCATGCCCAGGATTTGCCTCATTTACTACTTGGTAATTAATTATGATGACTTTGTCCGATGTTTCATGTGGAAGGGGAGTGAGAATTCAGACGAGGCCTGGTAGTGGTGTGGATTCTGCAATTTTGCTCTGTGATACGCTCCTTCCTTCTAACTACTTTTCAGAATCACTGCTACTGGTCTGTCTGTTGCACCGACTTGAACTTTCAAGAGGTAAGCGCTGCTTACATTTGGAGAAATCAGCAAACACAACAGTCACAATGAACGGGCTATAATATAAAAATTGAACAAGCCACTTTTGCTTTAGATATGGCAAAAAAGATTGAATTTTGACAGAGAGAAAGAAAAATGTCTCAACCAATGCATTAGGGACAGCTTGTGAGGAATGCATTTTAAACTTTAACATTTTGGGGTCAAAAGGATCTAAATCCATATCCATCCCACCTAGCTTGCACTGTGTTTATCGTGGCTAATGTAGCTTCAGTATATTTTGCATTGCAAGATTGCTGAGGATAACCTGAGCCCATGGGAAAAAAACAGGAAAATGACTAATGTAGGTGAATCCAGGCTTATGATGTGAAGCCTGAATAAGTACAAATAATTTTTGTCAGCAGTATTTTAGTTACATGAATCAGATTTGGGCAGCTGATTGTACTTCTATAAATAATAGCATTAAAGCCCTTAAATTTCTGAACAGTTAACAACTTATTTAAGAGCATTAACAGTTTGTGACTCTACCTTAGGTTGTTAACTTTGAAAATGACCCTTCAGGCTAGATATGATTGATTTGGATGACATTATTTCATTGATATTGTCAATGTCACATTCTGAAAGTTACTCTGCTACCAACTACTATAAATGGAAGCTCATGAAGTGTATTTAATTTTAGAAGGCTTATAAGTATAAAGTAACTCATCCTAGCAACATATTAGTAATAGCCTGATTATAGAGGACTTTATGACTGGAAAAAGGTAAGGATCACAGTCTTTTCCATAGCACAGAGACTGAGTGGAACAATATACAGTAGAAGCTTAGAGTTACAAACACCTCAGGAATGGAAGTTGTTTGTAACTCTGAAATGTTCATAATTCTGAAAAAAATGTTATGGTTGTTCTTTCAAAAGTTTACAGCTGATCATTTCCTTACCTTGTCAAATCTCTTTTATTAAACTTTTTTTAGTAGTTTATGTTAAACACAGTACTGTACTGTACAATATTTGCTTTTTTTTGGTCTCTGCTGCCTGTTTGTGTGCTTCAGGTTCCAAATGATGTGTGTTTCACTGGGAGTTCGTAAGTCTGAGGTTCTACTGTAGAGGCAGGAACACTTTTAAGAAATGTTAAGACACTGGAATTCCTGTCTTTTCTTCAGGTAGTTTCTCTAACTGAAGAGTTTATATGCATGGAGCTGATAAGTAAGAATTATAATTTGCAGCACTGAATATAATCAATTATGTCTCCAGAACATTTTATCTACCAAAATAATGTATCCAAAATTAAATATCCTTTCTCAGAATTGTTTTCTGACAATTTTTCTTCTCCAGTAGTCTGAGAATTAATACCATTTCACTTTTAGGAAACATATCTTGGTGCCTTTCCCTCCCTAATAGCTTAGAGATGTGGTAAGAGGAGTGATCACATAGCAATAAAGCTAATACTGGTAAACTGAACAGACCGTGGGAATATAAGACTGCACTGATGCCCATCCTACCAACTTCACAGTATATGTTTTTTTTAAAGAAAAAAAACAAAACAAGTATTGATAAAAAGAAAATATTCCCACATGGTTTGTGCCAAACCATTTATAATCTGAAAATAATGTATTTCACCACATAATAAATCCCCTAATATTATGGCTGTATCACATTAACACATAGTTTAATTAGGCTTTATACCAAGTTCCTATTATTTCCCTAGTGTAAAATTGGCAGGGGGTATCTTTGGCTGAGCTGCTGTTAGTCACTATTATTCTTAGGAATTACCTAATACAAAACAAAACAAAGGAACTGGAGTATTTGAAAACATCTCATAATGTCCCCTTTTGCAAGGGAGGGAGGGAGAAATATATATACTGCAGAAGTGGACATTATCTATCTATCTATCTAATCACTGCTTTCTCCCTCCCTCACTTGCAGAAGGAGACATTATGAGACGTTTTCAAATATTCCAGTTGCTATGTTTTTGTGTGTGTACATATATATATAAACAAACAGAATCAGGAAAGTTTGAGAAGAAATTAGTAAAACAAAAGCTGCCAGCCTCTTTCATTATATCAGAGATTCCACACCTTCTATTTTCTGATAAACTATTGGGCTCACTTACTACAGATCACAATTCAATGGAATTTTCCACACAAGTGCAGCTATTTCAAAGCTCTTCATATAGTTCTCTAAATTTACAGGAAGCAGGCTCTCTGATATGTGTGGGATCATGGGGGCTTTCTGTGGGTGCAAGGGCCTCCTCACATGGAACTGTTTGCAGGATCCAGACAGCTTAGACCCTAAACTCTTCAGCACAGGGATCTACCTCTATGGGTATGTCTACACTGCAATTAGATACCCACAGCTGGCCCTTGCCAGTTGACTCGGGCTCACGGGGCTTGGGCAGCAGGGCTGTGTAGTCATTGCAGCTCAGGGCTGCAGTCTGAGCTCTGGGACCCTTCCACCTCACAAGGTCCTATATTCCAGGCTCCAGGCTGAGGCCAGATGTCTACACTGCAATTAAACAGCCCCGCTGCTCAAACCCCATAAGCCCAATTCAGCTGGTATGGGCCAACCCATGGTTTTTAAATTGCAGTGTAGACACATAGCAATTCAGAGTGCCTAGCACAATAGGGCCCTGATCTGAGCATGGACTCTTTATGATACTGTAATGTAAATATTAAACAAATTAATAATAATAGATTTTCAGTGTTGTTCCAGTATATTAGAGAGACAAGATGGATATTAGGGAGACAAGCTTTCAAACTACACAGAGAGCTCTTTTGCAGGTCAGTGTAGCTTGAAAGCTTGTCTCTTTCACCAGTAGAAGTTGATCCAGTATTGATTTGGTAGTTAGAATTACCTAATAATCTGGTATGTGGCTGTACAGAAGTGTTTTTAAATTACTTCCACGTTGTTGTTTTATTGTTCTGTTTGTATTGTGTTTTTGTTTTGGTATTTTTTTTTAACCTACATTGTTTGTAATTTTGTTGAGGTTGGAATGTTATTTTTATTAGTTAATAAGAAATTATTTTTATGACTGTTGTTTAGCACCCCAGGCATTTTTGTAGGGTGCTTTATAAAGATGTTTATTAATTATTAATTATTATTATTATTATAGAGGGCAAAATTAGCAAGCACTGTTTGAAAAGCCTATTTGAAAATTTGAAATGGGATTTTTGTACTTTATTTTACTTTGTTTCATTAGTAACATATTTATTCAGAAATCTCTTCTTCACATTCAGCTCATTTCCTTTCATATTTGGGAGTTTACTGTAGTAGTGCTGTATAAAGAGACTCTTTCCTTCCACTTTCTCCTCTCCCCACTTCATCATTGAGGGCAATGCTATGCTTTGGAGTCACATTTCCTTATGGTCTGCTGCCTTCTGCTCAGAAATTAGCTGGCAGGGAAAAGACTGCCCGTAGAGAAAGCACCTGCTAAAAAATTATCCTTCACTTCGCCTCCTAAAGACCTGAAGTTTTCTGAAAATAAAGTGAAATTTGGGGGGGCAGGGGGGCGGAGAGACAGAGTGGAGAGGGTCGGAAATGAATTCTGGGATTTGAACCTAATCCTATAGTTTTAATTCCAGCTCAGACCCAACACCAGAAGAGGTATATTTTCCAAATGTGCTCCAGATGTGGATCAGGATGGTAGAAATCTTATTATAGCATCTGATTATACAAGTTTGCCACTTTCTTGAGTCAAAATGTAATGAAAAACAGCTCATGAGACTTTTGTGCCTTTGAATCAAAACCTGATCCGAAACCTTAGCTCGGTTCAAGTTTGAGCACAAATATCAAGCCTACTCTGGATCTGGAACCTGACCCATCAGTCCTTTGTTAATGAAAATAGCTTTGTGGGTCAAGAGAAAAATGCGAGAATAGATTAAATTCCTGTAAGTCTGATCCATCCTGTAAGAGCCATACTAAATTGTGATATCACAAGAGATTCTGCAGCATTTGTATTCCACATATTGTACCACCAGCAGTTTATCAGAACACCATAGCATAAATTTAGCTGAGATAAATACTTGCATAAATGAGAGTCCGTTCCTAAGACAATATGATTTTCTGAGTTTCTTTGCAAATCTGATGGTTTCTGCAATGCATTAGAAAATGTTCCTTCTCAGAGCATTCAGATTAACAACAGAGAAGGTGAAGTATGTTGTGATAGCATAAAACCTAGAACACCTGTTATTGATTCATACAACCAATTTTCACAAACATGTTAAAAAAAACCTTCCAGGAACATGTTAAAGGGGTTTTAAATACACAATATGCATCATCAAAGCTTTTTAAATCTAGGGATGATATTTAAATAATATTAAAAATTCTGTAAAACACATGAGAAGTTAAGTTCTCCTTGAAGTTCACTGAAGTAATCCTGCTGATTTAAACCCCATTTTGAATTTGGTGTGAGGTCTCTGTAATCATTAAGGAGACAGATTGTTTTGAGAGAAAGCACAGTACTTTTATTAACTGCATACTTTTGGCTGATCTTCACAGAAAGAGAAGGAATTTCTTTTTCTTTATTTCCCCGCCTGAGTCTACTACATTCTACTTGTGGCTAGCTGCAGTATGGGGGGATTCCACCTTCTTTTGAAGCTTGAGGCATTGGCCACTGCCCCAAGTAGGAGACCTGAAGGATTAATAGTCTGAACCACTAAGTATTCCTATGTTGATACTAAAAATGTCCAGAGTGAATACCTTGTATTTGGTGAAGGAAAAAAAATCATTCTTTAAATCAAAATCTGTCATGAGTTACACAGTGATACTTTACTGTTATTGTGTTATGCAAGTGCTACTGGAGGCTACATTTGGGCCTTTTTGAGTTAATAAGCAAGGAAGGCAATTCTCATTATTTCTCTTAAATGTTAATCAGTGTTAATGTTAATTAGTTAATTAAATATGAATGTTAATTAAATGTTAATTTTGGATACATTTTAATTGGTGTTAAGTCCAGACTCTGAGTTAAAAATATTTCAACAATTTAGCATCTTCTTAGCAAAGTGTTCAAAGTATTTCCACCAATGTCAAATGATGTACCAAGGTCTGGTTCTCAGAGCTGTTGAATGCCCATTACACTCATGATAGCTGGGAATAGCTCAGCACATCTCAGGAGCAGATCACAGAATAATATGTCCTGATACTGGTCTAAATGGTAACACTTTCCCAGTCCCTTTCTGTGGCTTTTAACACAGAAAATTGCCCATGACAGCAAATGTTATTATATACTTACTGTACTTACGGCTATTGAAAGAAATAATAGGGACTGAAAAGCCGTAAGGCAACAACAAAGCCAGAAAGAATGATGTGGCCGGGGAAGGACTGAAGACAGCATGGGCTATCTTCAGGGTAAGACCTGGACCAGCAATCTAAATAAAAATTGGAGCTGAATGGCTAATAATCTGGCAATCTTAAATCAGGATCACCTGGGTTGCTGCTGATCCAGCACTCCTGAAGGATCAGAATTGAGTACAACTGACCTCCCTGTCCTTAGCAAACAACATAATACCTTTTAATGGATTAGTACTAATGGGTTTAGGACATATTTTACAAGATAAATCTCATTTTCTCAATAATATTCACAGTTTAGGCACCAGAACCACTCAGTTTCCCTTCGTGGTTCAAGTATCCATAATGCTCATGAGAAAACAATCTAATTTCATAAGATGTGCCATTAACTATATCCAGAAATGTATATCTTGATTCACGTGAGCACCTCTCTTCTTCAAGATTAAAAGATGTATCCATCTGAGTTCTATGTTTAGCCATAAATTAATATGCTGGTGCTCTTGTTATTGATAATAAAATTCCAGGAGTAACAGGTTTAAACAACTTTTCAAAATAGGTATGCTGAATTAAAACAAGTACTACATACTCCTCTCTAAGAAAGGTTATTGTGATGTTTTGATACCATGGAATATTTTTGTTTTTCACATGAGTAGATCCTGTATCATTAGCTGCACCTAACAAATAATTCACACCCCTGATCATTGCAGTTGAACCAACCTAACCCCCATCTCTCACGGAGGTGGAGTTCCTACACCTATGGAAGAAATCCTCCTATTGTCATAGGTAGCACCTTAACTGAAAATGGTGTTATGGTCTGAAATTAGACCTTGTTAAATCAAAATCAGGACCAGTTAGATTAAAATTAACTTCCAGAGATTTAAATACATTATTTACTTTTTCTTCAAGAGTCTGCATGTGACCTCTCTCTTCTTCCCGAAGAAGAGATAAGGCTTTCATGTTTCTGTTGTAATAATCTGGACTGGAGGAGTTTAATTTTAAGCTTTTCCTCAGCTGTACCTGGACTAATGAATTTAGATATTTATTGCTAAGTTGTGGAAGACAAAATCTAAAGCAAACCACAATTCATCTGAACAGGTGATCCAATACCACCAATGAATGGATTCCTCTACTCCAACATAGCATGGTACGGGTCTTTTTCATTAGGTATTTTATGATTTGTAGTGAGGTTTTTTTTTATTTGCTTGTTTGATTGAGATAGTGGGGGCTAATTGTTGTGTGACTAGAATCATAGTTATTTGCAGACTCTTGGAATTCTTGTGAATTGTAATTGGCAATGTTGTCAGATACCAGCCCTTTATTTATTCTGTGTTAGACGAAGAGGAATTTACATTTACTTGTCACTTTGGAAGCTTCTATTTTCCAGTAATTCCAGCAAAAACAATGATGGTAATAGTCCTCTAGAAGCACAGTATTTACTGTGAAAATGTCTGATATCACCTTTGCCATGGATGAGATGGCATTTTATGGAGGTTCTTGGGTTTTGCAGAGGTTGGCATTCAATGATGCAAGCAAAGTGGATATTTTAGCATTGTGCATTCTCACTTGGCCCTGCACTTACACTTCTGTACTTCCACATATCCCAAATAAATGAACTGTATTTTGCTGAGCGCTGTACTACAAGTCTTTCACCTTCAAAGATCAGATCATTCATAACTGTTAGTGCTTCATGGAATGACTAGAACTGTCACTTTTGGCAGACACCATCATTTTTCTTTTGGCCAACCAGCAATGAAAATTTCCAGCAATGAGTAGCTGGATGGAGCACATAGGTGCTGAAGAAAATAGTGTTGGTGATTCAGTAGGTGGCATTCTTCCTTTTCAGTCTGTACCCAGCATGTTGTTAAGAACCATTATGCTGCTGAAGGTGCTGTATTCCTGATGAGAAATGAAACAGAGATCCTGGACATTTGAACTAGTTAAAAAGATAATGACACATTTCATAGGAGTAGATGATGACATTAATCCTTGTATCATGACCACATTTCAGCTTTGGTAATATATTTTGTCTATATTCCTCTTGCAATTTCCACTGGATACAATACACTTCTTTACTTCCTGTCATTCATTGTTGGGTAGTATAGTTGTTAAACCTTGTGATCTTACACTTCAGGATGAAATTATCCATATGTATCCTTTATTTACCTCAGAGGAGTATTGTGAAAATTAAATAGTTAATGTTTGACAAATGCTTTGATATCATCAGACAAAAGCAGTTGTGTAAGGGCAAAGTATTTTTATAGTTGTTAAGAACTCATCTTACATGCCAAACCTTTCTTTCCTAACTGCCAACATCACTAGGGATAAATTTTATTTTTAATGATTATTTTTTACCCCAGTAAACTCTTGTACTTGGCTGTTATACATTCTTTCAGAGTTTATTCCCATATCTCTGATGCCAAAATGGTTAGGATAAGTGCTCATTAGATTTAAACAGTCTGTAAGTTAAATAACTTAAATATTAATCAAAATTTAGCCATATATTTTCATGAAAACACTTTAGATGTTCCAAATATATTGTAAAAGCTTTTAAATAGGGAGGGGCTAAATCCATCACATCAAATCTAAACTGCTTCTAACATGGGTGGGAAAGATTCAATTTAAATCAGTAAAACATACCACTGTGTGTTCTGTTTGCAGATTGGAATCAAAGTAAGATGTGACCTGTTTTCTGGTTCTGGTTTAAATGAAGCCAAAAATCTTACATGGATATTTCACAAAATTTTGATGCCGTCATATACAAGATCAAATTCTAGTCTTGATTTGGCCTTTCACATGAACTTTAAACCCTCCCTAACCAATATCTAGGTATCAAATGTGCTTCCTCAGAGCACATTTACTCTTCAAGCATTTGTTACCAGTTTGCATGCTTTAATCAAATTTCCAAATACTAGAATTTTTTTTGGCTGATGATTTCTAGGAAATGTGCCAGCAGTACATCCAAATCATTACATTTAACATCATATAATATTTATATTTTTGGCTAAATTATACAGCAGTTATTGACAGAAAATTACCAGGGCTTAATAAGCTACAGGTACAGTTTGCTACTTAAGATCAAAAGAAAACAAATATAGGAACTAATTTTGATGCTAAGAATACAATAGCATCTGTTTGTTAATGTTGTCTGTTGTTATAAAGGTTACAGACAGGGCCAGCTCCAGGCACCAGCTGAGCAAGCTGGTGCTTGGGACGGCAGATTGTTCGAGGCGGCCCTCTGCCCAATCCTAGGGCAGCACGGCCGCTTTTTGTTTGTTCTGCTTCGGCTGCCCTGTAGGGGGCGGCGGTGCGGAGGACCAGAGCGCCCTGCAGGGCAGTCCTCTTCCTTCCCTCCCCGCCGACCGGAGCAGAGCCCTCGTGGCAGGTGCAGGAGGCAGCACAGCGGGAGGGGCCGCGTGACAGGGCCCCTGCTGTAGCCCTGGCCGCCCCCTTCTCTCTCTCTCTCGCCCAATCCCTCCCTCATTCCCCCACCCCTCAGCCGGTCCCCTTGCACCCGCGCTCCGGCTGCGCCACAGGATTTTTTTTTTTGGCTTTGCCGTTCTGGTCGCCTTGTTTTTTTTTTTTTGCTTGGGGCGGCCAAAAAGCCAGAGCCAGCCCTGATTACAGATGTAAACTGCACCGTTATCAGTGCTGAAGGGTTCTTGTGTGTCTGACTTTTCAAGTCATATTACATTCATTCACGGTGACCTACTAGTCATATTTTGTACATCCTCAAAAGGAGCTGAATTCATCATGTACATAATTTTCCATCTTATAGCATACTGTCTCCCCATCTTTCTTAGAGTCCTTCTTCCTTAAATCTATACTCCTAGAAAGGGAGTGAAAGCTTTTGGGTTACTAGAGCTTGGTTACCTATCAAGAATATGTCCTCTTTCAGGCCAGTGCAGATGCTTACCTTTGACGTTGCACAAATTATCTGCTAGAAAATGTCCTGTCTGCAGCTGCTTGAAGAATTTATTATATGAATATCATTATGTAAGCCATTAGTTCTGCTATAACAATACTGTAACAATATGAAGTGGACAAATAAAATTGTTACATCAGGTGACAATTTGCAACCCAAGAACACATTGGTTGATGGATACTATATTTTTGTAAAAGAACTACAGAAGGGTTTACATGAGAGTTACTAGACCAAATTCAGTCTTTGGGTAAGCGACTGCTATTCCATTAACTTAATTGCACCACTTACTTGAAGGCTAATTTGGCCACTTGGGTTCAGAGTCTGTAGCTCAATGAATCTAGCTTGTTTCCTGTTTATATGATATGTATATAAAAGCTCATGCTTCAGGGTTTCAGCCAGCCACCTGCAGGAATCTGGAAGGGATTTCCCACTCCCATAGTGCATTATGGGTTGTTGTTTTTATCTCCTTCCTCTGAAGCATCAAGGATGGCCATGGCTAGAGATCGGACATTGGACAGGGAAGGCCAGCGCTCTGAGTTAGCACCAAGCATTCTCTCTCTGAAGTGCTTGGCTGGCTGGTTCTTCCTCACAAGCTCAGGGTCTAATGCCATACATAAGGTCAGCAAGGAATTTCCCCTCACGTCAGATTGGCAGTAACTTTGGGAGAGGGTGTGTCATAAACATACAGCTCAGGGTAGCATAAAATCCCTCCTTACCCTGTAAAGGGTTAAGAAGCTCAAATAACCTGGTTTCAAGTATCAGGAGGTAGCCATGTTAGTCTGTATCTATAAAAACAACAAGGAGTCTGGTGGCACCTTAAAGACTAACAGATTTATTTGGGCATAAGCTTTTGTGGGTAAAAACCTCACTTCTTCAGATGTATCTGAGGTTTTTACCCACAAAAGCTTATGCCCAAATAAATCTGTTTGTCTTTAAGGTGCCACCAAATAACCTGGTTGGCACTGACCAAAAGGACCAATAAGGAGAGAAGATCTGTGGGGGAAGGTTTTTGTTTTGGGTTCCTTTGTTCTCTCCGGGTCAGCAAGGAACCATGGCAAGGAAAATACATCTCCCTAAGCCATATCTGAACTAAGCATCTCATATTACTGAAATAGTAAGTAATAGCAAGGAAATGCGTTAGATTATTGTTTAGCTTGTGAATTTTCCCTGTGCTAAGAGGGAGGTTTATCCCTGTTTTTGTAACTTTAAAGTTTTGCCTAGAGGGGAAATCCTCTGTGTTTTGAATCTGATTATCCTGTAAGTTACCTTCCATACTGATTTTATAGAGATGCTTCTTTTACTTTTTCTTTATAATAAAGTTCTGTTTTTTAAGAATCTGATTGGGTTTTTAGTGTCCTAAAAACCCAAGGGTCTGGTCTGTGCTCACCTTGGTCACTCTCAAGCCTTCCCAGGAAAGGGGGTGAAGGGGTTTGGGGGGATATTTTAGGGAAACAGGAACTCCAAGTGGTTCTTTTCCTGAATCTTTGTCTAACTCACTTGGTGGTGGCAGCAGTGCTCATCCAAGGACAAGGAAGGATGTGTGCCTTGGGGAAGTTTTTAACCTAAGCTGGTAGAAATAAGCGTAGGGAGTCTTTCATGCGGGTTCCCACATCTGTACCCCAGAGTTCAGAGTGGGGAGGGAACCCTGACAGGGTGTGTGTTCCGCTTTCCTCTGCAGCATATCTCACATAATCATTTCCTTGCCTTTGAGCAAGCCTCAGGCATTGGTGTACCTCACTCCCTCCTATTCTCTGCCTCTGGCACATAATAGTGGGTTGTAACACTTCAGTCTAATTTCAGTTGGTGAGGTTAGTGTGTGAGTGCTGAGTGGTGTTGGCCTGTGATATAAAGGAGGTCAGACTAGATGATCTGGTGCTCCCTTCTGGCATTAAATTCTATGACTTTATGACAGTGCCAGCAGAATGGATGGAAAGAAAGGAATTGTGCCCATTAAATGATAATGCACATTTCAAAACTCTGAAGATTATAAAATTTAAAGAAACTCAACTTTTTGCACCTTGTCAAAATTAAAGACCCATACAACCTGAGCAATGGGCATGATCTAGTGCACATTTAGGTCAATTCCCCATTGATATAGGTATATAACACTGGATCAGGCCCAAAATAAAAAGGAGGATGGCTGTGCACAGGAAATAACTGGGACTTTAGAAAATATATTTTGTGCACTGGATTGTACATATAACTATTTTGTGCTTTGATTAAATGATCCATATTATATTCTTATTACTTATGTTTCACATGGGATATACAGCAGCCTTTTCCCTAAAAGTCTTAAGTTGTAAAGTCCTTTCAGGTGTTGCTTTCATACATTTAGGACAAAGTCAATGCAGAATAACATTAGCTAACATATGGCCCACCATCCCCTGCACAATGAGAAAAAGCTTTGAGATGCTTAGTCCTGCAGCTCAAGTGCAAATATGAGCCCGATAGTCAGTCACTTACATTATATTCTTTGACATGTTGAACCCCAAAGGAAGAGACTTGTTTTCCCTGCATGGAACATAATACACAAAACTAAGGGTTTGAGTTTCGATATTTGTTTGGCTTTGGGAGGAATCAAAAGCTCTTAAAACCATGCTTTCTTTTTTTTTTTAAGTACCTAGGCAATAGATTATCTCTTTTGCCAATGTTTTTTTTCCACAGCCCCAAAGCTAACATACTAATTTGAAAAAGAGCGGATCATACAGAAGTGGAGCAGAGAGAGCAGCTTGAGGGTGAAATTAACGGATTTTTTTTTCTATTAATCCCATTAGGCACTTGCCAATTTTTATTTTTTAAATTTTTAACATTTGTTCCAATTAAAGAAAAAGAAAGGTTTGATATGAGAAAGAATCAGGATATTGTGTAACCCGACATCCTTCTAGTACTTATTTTCTGCTTTCACATTTGTTGTAGCGCATTTGAAATGAAGACTCTTCGCTATCATTTTTAACTATTTACATATGTTAACCATTCTTACTGAGGGCACTTTATTCCTCACTTTGTTCTCCTACGCTATCACTATTTGTCTGAGTGTGTTTAAGTATGCACTTTTGTCCTCCCTCAACTGTTCAAATTCCTTTTAGGTTGGCAGTCATCCTTCTAAGGATAATAATAAAATGATATAGTGTACAGTAGTAGCACACAGTCCTTCAGAAGGTCCTTGAAAAGCACAAATTAGAATCTTTTTATATATTTATTTTAAAAAATGTTCCTTTTGCTATGCAATTATGGCCCCCATGGAAACATCCTTTATTTTTCAAGAAGCTGAGTTTGCACTCTATTTCCTATTCTGTAGCTTGGGTATTTTATGCCACCTCCTCTACGTTGTCAACCTGTGCTAATTGAAATGTTTATAAAATGCTGATACAATATTTCAGTATCTTTACAGTTCAATAGCTCTTTAATGAGCCCTCTGTTTTATTAATAAAATGATTTATAGAAATATTTAATCTCACTGATTTACCATTAGCATTAATGAGTTTAGTTATTAAGCACTTTATTTCAGAATGCCACAAAAACAGGCTCTGTAAAATATGCAATGTTTTGTACTTAGGTATTTGTAGTTAGAGAGAATAAATGCTGTTGGAAGCTTGTTGTTTTCTTCTAGCAAAACAGAATTATTCATTAGCATGTAACTTGATGACTCTTTTTATAATTTTTCTATCATTGTTATCTAATTCCATCAAAAGTAATTTAATAAAGGACCAATTACAAAAAAAAAATACTGAAGACTCAAGGGAAATATCCAAATCCATCAGACATAATTAAAGGTGTTTCCACATTTTTCTCATTTCTTATAATTTATAAAACTTAACTCTATGAGAAGAATAATTTCCTAACATATCTAGGAGCATAACTATTAAAGCTAACTTGTTATACAGAAAATAACAATCTCTCATAAGGTACAGCATACATCAGTAGTGCTATACAAAAACCCTATTTGTCAAAAATCTTCAATTTTTCCTGATGAGTTAGGACCCAGCTCTGCAACTCTTTATCATATGAGAAGCTGTTACTTGTTTGAGCAGTCCACTGAAGTCAATGATTTGTGATCAAGGATTTACAGAATTAGGTCCTTAATCATGTCAGTAACCTTAACACAAGTCTTGATTTGAATAAGAAATACATGGAATACAAATGTTTTCAAGAATAGTAACCTATCTAGGCTTATAAATCTATACCAACGCACCCAAATAAATGGCCTGATTTTCAGAAGTGTTGAGCATGCTCAAGCTCACTGAAGGTAGGTTGCGGGTTTTGTTGTAGTTTACCTTTACTTAAGAAATCACCACTTGACATTCTTACCAATAACTGCCCAGTATCTAATATTCCATTGCTGGATAAGTTTGTTGAGAAAGCTGAGAGAGCCTTAGTTGTCTCAGATCTCCTTGACATTTATCAAGCAATCTGAGTACAAAGGCTGTACAAAGGCTGTGCTGGTGCATTAAGAGACGATTTCCTTTTGGTGACAGATGGAGATCAAGTGCTGATATTGCTAGATCTGTCAGCTGGTGATGCTGGTTGTTGGTGAAAGCAATCAGAAAATACTGTGTGGATTTTATCCTTCCATCTGATTGAGGGTCTCTGCTTCCTCTTTGTTACTAGAGTTCACAGTCTGATGTTATTGTTGTATCCCCAGCTGCTTCTGCAAATAATAAAGTTTTACTGACTAGAACGGTGTTTTTACATTTATGCCTGGTAAAGAGACTGTGACAGTTTCTTTCAGATGTGAACCCTTCTACCATAGTTCATGTCTGTGTCATCTCAAGATCACATTACATTATTATATTACGTTACATAGGACTATTATTTGAAAGTAGAACAAGTTGGGAAATTGGTTTTGTTCCATGGAAAATTTGATATGAACAAAACATGTTAATCTTCAGCAAAATTTTCAGTGGAAAATTTTGACTTCTTATTGATTTTGTTTTTTTGACATAAAATCAAACATTTTTCTAGGAAAGCAGACACTTTAGACAAAAATGTTAGTTTAATCAAAACCCTAAGTATCCACTGAAAAAAAGATTTGCTAGAAAATTTTCAACCAGCTCTACTTCAATGTTCCTGAAAACTGAATGAGGTATATCTTATTGGGTGATATATCTCTTTGAGGCCACATGCCACCAGTACTCTGGGATCCACACTGGCTCATCATTGCTTTTCAGGTGGAGTTTAAATTGTGGGTTTTGTCTTACAATGGCTTTGTTGGATTGGAACTTGCATGCCTTAGAGTTTTCCACTATCTTGTATCATAGCTGCCAGACATCATAGGCTCTGATATTGGTAGGTCACTCTAATTCAGTAGTTCTCAAACACTTATATATATATATATATATATATATATAACACTATTATAAATGCTACAGGCAAAGCAGGGTCTGGGATGGGGGCTAACAGCTTGTGACCCCCCATGTAATAACCTCACAACCCCCTGAGGGGTCCCAACCTCCAGTTTGAGAACCCCTGTTCTAATTATATATAAGCCCCACTTTACACAGGTGCAGCACTTCCACACTGGAGATTTGCACAGGTATAGCTACAATTATGCTAATGCAGACAATCTCCCAATCTAATAGAAAAGAGACTGCCAGAAGAGTCCCTGTAAGCGACCCCCAGCTTTGGAATTCACTCCCCATATTGATCTGAAACAGATCAGATATGTTGACCTACAGGACATGCTGCAATACTCATTAATTTTCCTCGGTTTTGGGAATGGGAGGGAGGCAATCATGCCTGGTATATGTAGACCGAATCAGAAAGTATTTGGGCTTGATTCTTGTTACTACTATTATTATTCTGGGAGAAGGAGAGATTGCTAGCTTTTGTACTTATTTGTATGTCTGTATATTTAAAATATGTAAAAAGTGCATTGAGGCTTGGCTAAGCACGTCTTGGTGGAATCATTATTATAAATTAAATAAAATGAACAAAAATAAATAGAAATAAATTATTTTTTAAGACAGTAAACATGTATTAAATCAGGCTATAGATAGTTTTTTCCCTGCTGCTTTTTTGACATTATCTATTGAAAAGACACAGCCATTACCCATTAAAATAAAGACATTAGTGAAGGAGAATCTCAGAGTTTAACTAATGTTGGTAAACTCTGCTCTGTGTTTGCACACATGTGATGCTGCTCTATGGTTTTTAAGAGCTTTGTCCCATTCATCTGTGAATTTAAATAATGTTGCTGGGAAAATATGATACTTCAGCCTGAAACTGTCAAAAATGAGATTCCAAAGTATTCAGCTGTACAAAATAGCATAAAAAAGCTTTGCCACTATTTATCTCTGCTTGCCAGCTTGTAATGTTGATGTACGTTATGTCATAATAAAGCACTGAAATGAATACAGCTACATAAAATAGTGAAGCTACTGGCTACAGATACTGCAGTAGCTTAAGATCCCCTCCTCCATGCACACACTACACACACATATTCACACAGATCCTGTTATAACTAGACTTTAGTTTATTTGGCATCTGTGAGGAATGCACCCCTGTATTCACATCCTACACACTACTGTAATAATCTTTTTAAAAAACATGCCTTATAAGGCATCATTTGAAAACTAATAATATACTGGTCAAAAAAATCCTGGTGGAATGTCTGCAGTGATATTATATGTAAAGTTATGAATTCCCCCTGAATGATGTTGGCACATGTTCAAACCCATATAGCTCCGACTAGGCAGGACTGGTCAAGCAGGACTTAAACAGAAGAGTGAGTGTTTATCTCAGTTTACAAACAAGTTGTAAACAGGGTCCTCAGACAGTTAGCGGGGGAAGACACAAGACAAGGAAAATCTGAATTTCAGCAAACAGAGATAAGAAGAAATAGCAATGTCACTACTAGTTACTTTTACTGGTTGCATAAACTCTGCTTTGAGGGGTAACCTTTAGGAAAATGCATCTCAAAGGGGGAGTGGACTATACAAGTGAGGGGCAAAAACACACCAGGTGATCTCTCCCCATCTCTCTCTTTTCACTTAAGAAGACAAAAGAAACAGTCATTGGACTTGAGGAGCAGATTGTGGTCTGAGAGTTTGGTCAGCAATGTTACTGAAAACAGGTGGTAAGGGACTTCATCTTGAACCAAGTCTAGTTTGTTAAGTTTAGAAAGCATTTTATCTTTATTTTTCTAGTAACCATTACTGATTGTAATACCCCATTAATTGTACTCACTTAAATTTTATCTTTTTGTAAGTAAATAAACTAAATTGATTGTATCTAGTTTGCATATCAATTCCAGCTCAGCAGATATGCAAACTAGATACAATCAATTTAGGATTGAATAAGGACTGGGAATGGCTGAGCCATTACAAACATTGAATCTATCTCCCCTTGTAAGTATTCTCACACTTGTTATCAACCTGTCTGTACTGGGCTATCTTGATTATCACTTCAAAAGTTTTTTCTCACTTATTTAATTGGCCTCTCAGAACTGGTAAGACAACTCCCACCTGTTCATGCTCTCTGTATGTGTGTATATATATCGCCTCAATATATATTCCACTCTATATGCATCCGAAGAAGTGGGCTGTAGCCCACGAAAGCTTATGCTCTAATAAATTTGTTAGATATTTCAGCATGTCTTTATACTGTCTCTAGTTTCCTATACAGGGTAAATATTTTAATATAATTTAATAGAGTCTTCTCTTCATTTGGACATTAATATTTTGTTGTATTTTTCTCTGTATATCTGATAAGTAAAAAACAACAAAAATAATATTCACAAATAATCTATTATATCTCTGTGCAATATATGTTGTACAAATATTGGCTAGCTCTAAGCACAAAAGCAGTAAAATATTACCCAAGAGAAAAAAATTGTTCCTGAAATGTGGTTTATTGCCTGACGCCAAAAGGAAAGTAATATACACAATCAAAGGAACTATTTTGACTGGAAAGCATTTAAAAAATATTCTCCTGTAGTCAGTCACTATATATGTCTTTAATTTTTTGGATTTTTTAAATAAAAATAAGAATTTAAATGAAGATTTTTTTCTGTCCAGAAAACTTTTTCACATTGATACCTCTATAGGGATAAGGACTTCAGCAGAGAAGGACGTCAACATGGAAAATATTACAGGCTGAAGTTTTTATCCTCTGAGATTTTAACACAGAAAAACAACTACTTTTTCTTAGCAAGAGAAATTGAAGCAGCTGGCTGACTACTTGGTTTGCATCAGCTGTTCTCATCAGATGTCACTGATGATGTCAGACATTGATTCTGGCGTTCCATCATGTACTATTGTTAGGGCTACAGGAATAAGTACTGCAGATTTTGGTTTTCTGCATAATCAAACTTTCATTTAATAAATAAAAGTGTCTTGTCTTTCAGGTTGTAAAGAAAACCTTGGATGTGTCCATGCTAGGAAAAAAAGGTGGATTTTTTACAATTTATTTCCCAACATGTAGTAAAATCTTTGTGTGGACAAGGCAGTCAAATGTTAAAAGCACAACTGCCTTGCCCATACTAGGATTGTACCATATGTTAGTTATCATGTGTTAACTAATGTATGATTTAAAAAAAACCAACACCTTTTTTCTTAGTGACGTTCTTATTAGTTGTGAACTGCCCTATTCAATGAGATTGTAAAATGTATGACCCTAAAAACCTAAAATTCCATCTGTCTTTCAAGAAAAGAATGCCAATGCTATTATATGGAAATCACTGCATCAGACTGGAAATCTTGTACAAGACAGATGGAATTTTAAAGCTCAACTATCATAATAATGAGTCCAATTCTGCAATGACTTAAACCACTGGACAACTTCTCGGAGGCGAATTGAATTGCCAGGGACTTAGATTAGCATAATAATCTGTTGGAAAAGTAATACAACAAAATGTCCAATAAGTTCTTGAAATGTGTTGGAACAACTTCTTGTTTCAAAAGATGGAGTTAAGTAACCAGAGGGGCCATCATTTTAGACTTGACTCTGACTAGCAGGAAGGAATTGATTGTGAATCTGAAAGTGGAAGGCAACTTGGGTGACAGTGATTATGAAATAATAGGCTTTGTGATTCTAAGGAAAAGAAGGAATGAGAGCAGCAGAATAAGGACAATGGACTACAAAAAACAGACTTTCACAAACCCAGAGAACTAGTAGGTAAGGTCCCATGGGAAGAAAAAGGAAAAAGGAGTTCAGGAGCATTAGCAGTTTCTGGAAGAAACAATATTAAAGGGACAACAGCAAACTATAAAGAGGTTCTATAAATACATTAAGAGCATGAGAAACACAAAGGAAAGTATAGGTCCACTACTTAGCGGGAAAGGAGAGCTAATAATGATGACACCAAGAAGACTGAGGTGTTTAATGCCTATTTTGCTTCAGGCTTCACTAAAAATGTTAATTTTGACCTGATGCTTAACATAATTAATATTAACAACAAGGGGAAATGAATACAAGCCAGATTAGGGAAAGAACATGTTAAAGAATATTTAGATAAATTAGATTTATTCAAGTCTGCAGAGCCTGACAAAATTCAGGAATGTAAGGAACTACCTTAAACAATTTTAGAACCATTAAGAATCATATTTGAGAACTCAGTGAGGATGGTTGACATCCCAGACTGGAGAAGGGCAAACATAGTACCTATCTTTTAAAAGGGGAACAAAGATGACCCAGGAAATTATAAATCAGTCAGCCTAACTTTGATACCTGGAAAGATACTGGAATAAATTATTAAACAATCATTTTGTAAGCATTTTGTAATATTAACCTAGAGGATAATAGGGTGTTAAGTAATAGACAGCATGGATTTGTCAAGAACAAATCAAGCCAAACCAACCTATTTCCCTTCTTTGACAGGGTTACTGGCTTAGTGGATAAGGGGGATAGAAGTGATTTATCATTATTTTAGTAAAGCTTTTGACACAAAAGGGTGCAATGCAGACTAATGAGTAGCTGTGTCATCTCTACCTTGTAACCTGGGGTGCCCTTTACAATGCCTTATTGCTGTTGCCTCCGACCTGGACTGCTCACAAACAGCCTGAACCATGTAAGTCACACCCAGTGGTGTCTCTTTATGTGTGCTGCAGCCAGTCAGTCACACCCTGGCTCTTACCAGCCTTAAAAATTACCACAGGGTAACCCCAACACACTCCCAGTCCTAGATTTCCCCCCCAAAATGTATGTCCTGTACTGCCCAGTCATATTAGAACACATTATTAGACATAGTACAAGTATGGTAAGTCCATTATTCCTTTAAGAGAATAAAATGCACACTAACTTGTTACCCCAAATGGAGTTACCAAGACACTTCAACTTGAGCACACTGGATTAGATAAAACAGTAAAACAAGTTTATTAACTACAAAGAGACAGATTTTAAATGAGTACAAGTAATGAGGCATAAAAGTCAGAAATGGGCTCAAGAAAAAGAAATATAAAACGTTTACTAGTATCTACTTAAGAAACTATCTTAGTTGCAAAACAAACTTTCTCACCACATACTCCATCAGGCTACTGACCAAACTCTCAGGTCTGGAACCCTTCTCCAGAGTCCAACGACTGTTTCCTTTGTCTCTTGCAATGGGCAGGGAGAGGGGTGCCTTGGGGGGTTGTCCCTCCTTTTTTTGCTTCAGTCTCCCTCTTCAAAAAACATTTCCAACTGAGAACCAGGAGACAAAGAGTTCATATGAAAGGATATTCCCTGCTGTTTTTTTCACCTGATTGAACTTCCTTTGTCTTCCCTTCCTGCTCAATGATTCTGTTTACTGCTTAAATGCAAATTAAGGCAAACATACACTTCTTTGATTAAGAAAGAGTTGGTTGCCAGCTTCTGTTTGGACAGGGCTGTGGAGTTTGGAACATGTGTTAATAACACCATACAGGGAAATCTTATAACTTCACATGCAATGTTGCCACACATAGTTTATCAGGATGATACTGATTAGCAAATTATGAGTTTTCAAATGATAACTTACAAGGTATGCCTTATACAAGCATTATTACAATAGTGTCTAGGGTATGAACACAGGGGTATATTCTTTCACACATAGTCCCATGTGACATGCTCATAAATAAAATAGGGAAATGTGGGCTACACAAAACTAGATGAATTACAAGCGCATAACTGGTTAAAAAACTGTACTCAGAGAGTAGTTAATAATGGTCCACTGTCATATTGGGAGGCTGTATCTAGTGGGGTTCCACAGGTGTCTGTTCTGGGTCCAGTACTTTTCAATATTTTCATTAATGACATGGATAATGGAGTGGGGAATGTGCTTATAAAATATGCAGGTGATACCAACCTGGGAAGGGTTGCAAGCACTTGGAGGACATGATTAGAAATCAAAAGAACCTTGATAAATTGGAGAATTCATCTGAAATCAACAAGATGAAATTAAAAAAAAGACAAGTGCAAAGTGCTAAACTTAGGAAGGAGAAATCAAATGCCCAAATGCAAAATAGGGAATAACTGGCTTTTCAGTAGCACTGGAGAAAAGAATGGGGGTTATATGAGTGGATCACAAATTGAATATGAGCCAACAGTGTGATGCATTTATGAAAAAGGCTAATTAATAAAAGTACCATATGTAAAACATGGGAAGTAATTGTTTACTCAGCACCGGTGAGACCTCAGCTGGAGTAGTGTGTCCAGTTCTGGGCACCACACTGAAAAAGTTGTGGACAAATTGGAGAGAATCCAGAGGAGAGCAACTAAAAGGTTTAGAAAACTCACTGATGAGTTGGGTATGTTTAGTTATAAGAAAAGAAGACCAAGAGGAGACCTGATAACAGTCTTCAAATATGTTACGGATTGTTATAAAGAGGACAGTGATCAATTGTTCCCTGTGTCCACTGAAGGTAGAACAAAAAGTAATTGGCTTAATCTGCAGCGAGGGGGCTCTGTAACACATGTTCACCAGTGGGACACAAATCTTTTTTGGAACAGTATCTAGCTCTACATTTCTATGATTCTGTAACAAAATTTGGTCTTATTATTTAAATATCGAGCTGTGAAAACATTCAATTTGGGAAATTTTCTGATTGATAGGGGACAAATATTTTCTGAAGAAAATCCCATTTTTCAGCCAGCTCTGTTTATATGTCAATCTCATTAACTATTACATTTTAGTGGGACACCTGTTGTATGAAGGATAGAACCATGGTCTCTGGAACTAAAGCATATATTACTACATCTTGAGCTAAAGCCCTCTACCTAGGCCTTCTAATGCTTCATATCCCCTGCAGACAATCCCAGAGAGGGCTCTGTAACATTAATCAGTGGGACACTAATCTTTTTTGGAACATGTAAACATTTATGTTTCCTTTCTATAATTTAAGCCTTGGCTCACTTCATTTATCTTATGCAAAGTATAACTCTAGCTATATTGAGCAAACCGTTTTGTTATTGACGTGTTTACTCTGTTTTGAATAAACCATATTATTTAATACATTTCTTACTACAAAATCTGTTGAATGTGGGTAAGTTTTATCCAGTCCATCCTTGTGGAGAAAAGGCACCCTGCAACCTTGAAAAGAGAGAAACGGAGAGCAAAAGAGGTTCTGGAATCAACCCTCTTCCACTGTCATCTTGGTCAAGGCATGGGTAAGGGTCTCCACTCTCAGTGAGGGTTATAGCATTCAGGATATAGGTGGGAAACAGCTGGGGAGCTACCAATATGACCCACGTAGAGACCAGAGTGGGATGTGAGTTCAAGTAACATCTAAGAAATGTGATTTTTGTTTTTTGTTTTTTTTCTGTTCCCAGTTAATTTTCCTCTCTACATTATTAGTTTTCGGGAATCACAAGGGAAATACAACCCCACTGAGAAAATCCACAAGAAAATAAGTGTGGAAAATGCAACTACTAATTTTTGTTGGTAGCTTTTAATCACTGTGCATGGCCATACATGTGTGTCTTGCCTAGCAGAACTGGAATCTCTGCTGAACAGTTCACTATTGTTTTAGTAGTGACATATTTCTCATGAGATCCTGACCTCCACTCTTTCCTTATTACACTAGTTAAAAGGGTTGGAGTGGCATAAAAGGGCTCTAAAAAGCTCCATCCCCGCTGGAATGGATTCTCTCCAGCACTGGAACTGTGAAAGACCCATACACAAGCTGTTGCATAGGGGATGTGCCAGGGTGGGGCTGGAGATGGAATGGAACCGAAAGGAGATACTCCTAATTTCTGAATTTTCAATTCTAATCCACCATTTTTTGTGTTCTTTGTAGGTGTGAAACTTTATCTGGATCAATTTTATCATGCTCTTTGTAATTTAAAAACTTGAATTAGGTCATAACAAAATCTTCTATCCAGAGAGTATAAGACCAACTTTACTTTTTCTTCATAATGTAAGTCTTTGAACCATGGTTTTGTTTTGTTTGCTCTGTGCTGCTTCCCTTTGAGAGCAATTATATCCTTTCTAAGACATGGTCACCAATATTGGATAAAGTAGATTGGGTGCAGTCTGTTCAGTACTTAATATATAGATAATCCTACTTCTTTTGATTTATACTGTACTCTGTTAGCAATGTATCCTATCAACCTGTTTTCTTTCCTTAGAAAAGCTTCAGGGAGCTGAGGACTGTACAGTTTTTCTCTACACTAAATCCCATAGCTTTTTATTGTTATTTCTTCTAATCACTGTTGTGCACCCCTGTTCTTTTTTATCATTTTCTCCTTGGTAATTACTCCACATATATCCATACTTATTTGCATTTGTCATTAGTAGCCCAAGTACCTAAATTAACTAAGACTCAAGTTAGTTGATGATATTGGTCTCTAATTTGTATAGGAGATTTTTGTCTTAATTCAGATATTGAAATAGTGTTACTTTAGATACATGGCCAATTATTATTACTTACTGGGTCCTCTCTCCATTGTTTTCTGTTTATTTTTTAGGTTATAAAGGATATTGATTTTATAGGGCAGGTTGGCTTTTCTCTTTCTTTTTAATTTAGGTAGAAAGAATAGTGAGTGGTCATGGAATAAAGACTGTATCATAATGAATACACACAAGAGGGCCAAATTAAGGTTGCCCAGGCAATCCTTATTCTTGCACTTCCTAGTGTGTGTGTGTGTGTGTGTGTGTGTGTGTGTGTGTGTGTGTGCTTGACTTTGCAACTGAAATGTTCTTATGGTGTTGTTTTATCTATCTATCTATTCCTGGATTTTCCTTTTTTGTGTGTGTAAAAATGCCAAGAGTAAATGTAGTATTCAAGATGAGAGCTTAATATATTATTCAATAACAGTATGCCTTTCCCATATTCTGCTAGTACCTAAGGAACCCAAATTTCCCTGCATAGGAATAACCTATATACTGGAGATCAACCTCTGTGAATTGCAACACAAAGAGTTGCTAACGCTCTTTTCAACATATAAACCTCTCTCTTATTACTCTTCACCCTTCCTACCTCATGAAAGAAGGCTTGGATTCAGCATCCAGAACTGCAGATTTCTGAGGCGGCAGTGACAGTACTGTAGTGCTTTTTTTATCAGTCATGCTTAATCAAAAGGTTGTAACTTCACTTTTGAATGCACACTTGGCCATAGAAATCTATGCCATTAACAATTTGATCCAGGATAACAGCAATGAATGTATAATTACATGGATTTACATTAAAACCAGTCAGATATATAATCTGATATTAAAATTCCTTTGTATAGGAATATTTCTTTGAAGGAACTTCATATTCTTTACTGGATACTTATTTTTTTTCCAGGTTCAGTTTAAGTATTTGTATTAATATTTAAAGTATCATATTGGTTAGATCTGGTTATCTTAGAGGATGCCTCCTTCCTCAAGTACTTTATTATCAAGTTAATTGTCAGGGAGCTGGAAACAGTATACTGTGAGGGAAGGGTCTTCAAATGTGGAAAGTGTTACCTGCTTTGATTTCTCAGAGCCAGAGCCAGGCCTATTTGTTCTACTAGCCTTTCCTTTGCAGGGGGAGCCTAGGAATAAGCAGATGTTTGGGGATGTAGGTAGAATTTGGGCTTTGGAGGGAACTGGAGGGATCTGCTAGACTTTGTTCCTCAATTATTCTTGTGTTTTCACATATGCTTGCATTGCACTCGGTGCATGGGATATTCATATTTTAACAATGTAAATAAATAAATAAATGCTGAAGAGGTGGAACATTCCTCCCCCAACACCTCCCTCTGTGCTAGTTCCTCTCTGTGTGTGCATGCAACAGGGGAATGGGGCCCTAATATATTGTTTGCCTTTTGGCCTGCTGCTTTACATTTTGAACAGATATCTCCATTGAGTTGCCCATAATTTCTATTAGATCTTTTCCTGACAGATACAAACTCATGCAGATCCCATGTTACTGCTGGTTTCATCGGCGTTCCAGTGTCCGTTCAGTCACTTGGGAATGACATGAAAGAAGAACAATTGGTGGAAAGGGGCTGATTAGCTTGCCATTCTGCTCAATTAGTTTTAATAGAGGGTATTGGAGTGAACTGGAGCAAAAGTGAGGACCAGGGGAGGATTGTGCCGATAGGAGTGAGTGAAATTCACCATATTTTATTTTACTCTACCTACAATATATGAAGCTACTTTGTTGTTAGTGATTGAAGGGGAGTCTGTAGCTTAGAAGACTGTTTTAATTTTCTGAAATGTGCTGGTTCTCATTTTAATCATATTTGAATGTATCAATAAGTTTCCTTTCCTTAGGCTGATGAGTGTGGCGAGGATGGAGAATTGACAGGGCAAAGGGGAAAGTTTGCTTCATTGGAGTTCTAGTTACTGTATCAGTTTTTAATTTCCTTAGAGAAATGTTCAGAAACTTATATTTCTGTATGTGACTGCAATGTTTTTCACAGTTTATTATTTTCCCATTTCAGTGGGATCTGCAAATTTAGGAATCTTATTTTAATGTCATCATCTAAGTCACTTCAGTGAGCAATTTAAAAACAAAATAAGCAAACCAAAAAAAGCAGAGCAAGCCTTTCTCTCTGATTTTTGCCATTCATTTCCATTTAACAAGCCAATTTTTTCTCCTGTTTTAAACTGGCACTTTAGACCTGAATGGTATAAGTTTAGGTTCAGTGCTCTGAAGTGTTTTAGGATGAAATCCTATTTATCTTAACAGAACTTGATCAGATATTTCCTTACACTCCTGGAAGCTATCCTATAATCTTGTATGGCAGTTTGTAGCTTAGTTTCAAAATCTAAGGTGACAAGTGTTCAAGAAAGAGAAGTCTCAGGTCTGTATGCAATTGCAGGATCCATCCAGATTTGAACACCCAGCTACTGCAAACAGCCATTTGGGTGCCCAGTGTGGCAAATACTAGAGATGTGCATACAAATCAGATATTTGCCTTTTTACACACTACAGCATTTAAGGCCATCACAACCATTATGTTATTTTTATAAGAGTTTTATATTTTAATCTCCATTTTACAGATGGGGATGCGAGACACAACAGAATGAAATGACTTTCCCAAAGTCACAAAGGAAATCTGTGGCAGAGCCAAAAACTGAACTGTGATTCTCTGAGGGCACATCTACACTAGAAGCGCTACACTGGCGCAGCTGCACTCTCTTGTTGACATAATTACTCCACCTCTGCAAGAGGCAGCACTTCACTAATAATTGCACTTCGTGTGAAGCTGTCTGGTCTGTGCCTACTGTGGATTGGCTCCCTGAAACCACCAGTCTCTGGCCACACAAGCACTGCCTGCCAGCCCTCCACAGGTCTCTCTCTTTCTATACAGGTAACAACAGGCTCACAGCAACCCCCAAATTTCAGCTCCTTATCCACTGAGCACTCACGAATTACCAGCCTGTAAGATTCAACTTTGCTTAACACCACAGCTCCTAGATAAACTTATTCTTTTCACTATAAATATATTATCAAAGAACAGAGATTCAAATAATACTGGTAAGAAAATTGGAAACAAATAGTTAAATATAAAACAAAATCTCTTTTGTCTAAAGACGCTAATCTCACCTAAAGTTCTCCTCAGTGTTTTCACCAAAGCCTGATTGAATCATAGAATATCATAGAATATCAGGGTTGGAAGGAACCTCAGGAGATCATCTAGTCCAACCCCCTGCTCAAAGCAGGACCAATCCCCAACTAAATCATCCCAGCCAGGGCTTTGTCAAGCCAGGCTTTAAAAACCTCTAAGGATGGAGATTCCACCACCTCCCTAGGTAACCCATTCCAGTGCTTCACCTCCCTCCTAGTGAAATACACTTCTACCCTGTGTGACAAAGTTCCTCCTCTATCTTGGTAGGTCCTGCGCTTATTGGCAGATTTTCTTGCCTCAGAGATTCACCATGTGGGTTGGGGAACAGCCCAGAGACCTTCCCCTCTGGAAGAACCCACAGTCCAGGTCAATTGGGAGGTTTGGGAGGAACCCGGGCCTGCCCTCTACTCCGGGTTCCAGCCCAGGGTCCTGTGGACTGCAGCTGTCTATAGTGCCTCCTGTAACAGCTGCATGACAGCTACAACTCCCTGGGCTACTTCCCCATGGCCTCCTCCAAACACCTTCCTTATTCTCACCACAGGACCTTCCTCCTGGTGTCTGATAACGCTTGTGCTCCTCAGTCCTCCAGCAGCACACCCTCTCACTCTCAGCTCCTTGCACCTCTTGCTCCCAGCTCCTCACACTCTCACCACAAAGTGAAGTGAGCTCCTTTTAAAACCCAGGTGCCCTGATTAGCCTGCCTTAATTGATTCTAGCAGCTTCTTCTTAATTGGCTCCAGGTGTCCTAATTAGCCTGCCTGCCTTAACTGGTTCTAGCAGGTTCCTGATTACTGTAGTTCAGCCCCTGCTCTGGTCACTCAGGGAACAGAAAACTACTCATCCAGTGACCACTATATTTGCCTTCTAGCAGACTCCTGTACCCCACTGGTCTGGGTCTGTCACACCTGATATAACGCTGTCCTCGCGAGCCAAAAAAATGTTACCATGTTATAGGTGAAACCGCATTATATCGAACTTACTTTGATCCACCGGAGTGCACAGCCCCCCCCCCCCCCCCAGAGCGCTGCTTTACCGCGTTATATCCGAATTCATGTTATATCGGGTCGCGTTATATCGGGGTAGAGATGTAGTATTTTCTAATATCCAACCTAGAGTTCCCCCACTGCAACTTGAGACCATTACCCCTTGTTCTGTCATCTGGTACCCCTGAGAATAGCGTAGCTCCATCCTCTTTGAAACCCCCTTTCAGGTAGTTGAAAGCAGCTATCAATTCCCCCCTCATTCTTCTCTTCTGAAGACTAAATAATCCTCATAAGTCATGTGCTCCAGCCCCCTAATAATTTTTGTTGCCCTCCGCTGGACTCTTTCCAATTTTTCCTCATCTTTCCTATAGTGTGGGGCCCAAAACTGGACACAGTACTCCAGATGAGGCCTCACTAATGACGAATAGAGGGGAATGATCACGTCCCTCGATCTTCTGGCAATGCCCCTACTTATACAGCTGCAAATGTCGTTAGCCTTTTTGGCAACAAGGGCACACTATTGACTCATATCCAGCTTCTCGTCCACTGTAACCCCTAGGTCCTTTTCTGAAAAACTGCTGCCTAGCCGCTTGGTCCATAGTCTGTAACAGTGCATGGGATTCTTCTGTCCAAAGTGCAGGACTCTGAACTTGTCCTTGTTGAACCCCATCAGATTTCTTTTGGCCCAATCTTCTAATTTGTCTAAGTCCCTCTGTATCCTATCCCTACCCTCCAGCGTATTTATCACTCCTCCCAGTTTAATGTCATCTGCAAACTTGCTGAGGGTGCAGTCCACGCCATCCTCCAGATCATTAATGAAGATATTGAACAAAACCGGTCCCAGGACTGACCCTTGGGGCACTCCACTTGATACCTCTTGAGATACCTTAATACTTCATGAGACCTCTTTTTCATGAAGCAAAATTGCTGTCCCTTTATTTCCTCTGTGAAGGGTGTCCAGAGTCTCCTCTGTCCTCCCCCGACCCAATATATTCAAGTAAACCTTTGTTACATACTTCCAGATAGGGTTTTACCCCCTCCAGCTTTTCTCACCCCGTTAGAGTCTTTCTGAAGGCCTTGCAACCATTCATTTGCATTCAGTCCTTCTTACACACAATATCAATACGTGAGTTTCACAATGATATTGACCTCACATGACATTTTTGGTGAACTAAAATGCACATATCAGCCTCAGGAGATTCCTGTAATCCTTCTGCATCCCCTTGCCAGTTGGCGTTAAAAGGTCCTTTGGTCACAAGGTCCATATGCAGTATATATATAGAATCTATAAATTGTTTAGTACAGATTAGAAAAATTATCAAACTGAAAATAAATTGCCAAAATAATCCAGATAAACATGGATCACCAAGCTAATTTCCCCTTGTTATTTAAGACAGTCACTGAAAAGTCATGTGCATGACCTACCTCTCATCTAATCACCTTTAAATGAGGATAACTATATTGGTAGAACTAAATACTGTCCTTGAGTGTAGAGATGTGGGTCCCATTCAACTCATTGTTTGATGAACATTTTCTACCCTGGATTTAGTATGGAAGTGGAACATTTGAGGTCAAGTACTATTTATGTACCATTTGTATAGATTTTATTTTTCTGGAGTGTGTCAACACTTCAGAAACCATATAAAGTGCTCACACTGTTTATTAAACTTATCTTTCATTTGTGTAAATAGAGACTTCATAATTTTATAATTTACTTCTGGGGCCACTAAGTCAAAGAAAGCCTGAAGTCTGGAGGGATAAAGGCTGTTAGTTTTAACTAAAATGTGCAAATCACACTTATTAAAATAAAAATGATTGATTTTTTTTTAAAAGGAAAAAGACTGATATTTGGGTTAAGCCTCCTGTGAAAAGGTCTAACTTCCACAGTCACTATTTATTGGGATTTTCAAGCTCGATTTACTTACCTATTCAGTGAGAGAAAGTAATTGTCATCACATTCCTTTCATTACATGTTGCAAATGCTATCTCTGAAGTACAGAAATGCTTCTTGAAATTGGATGTCAGAATATAGGGTTTATTCTAGTAGTTTGAACATGCATTTAAGGGCCTATTAATTTATTTTCAATGAACAAATATTTTTCTGTGTTTATTTTCTTGTTCAGATTTTAATTAAATAATTAGGGGAAAAGGAAAGAAATATAGGAAAATGCGAACTGAATACTGGGCACAGCTGGAGTGTCTGTGATATGCTAGGTATTTTAGGCTTTTACTGTAATTTGGGTTTGAGAATTAAACAAGAGAAGCTTTTCATACTTTTTATGCCTTATTCACTTGTTTTCCATGTCATATGTATGCTGAGGTACTTGATACAGTGGGGCTTTGTGGGATGCACAGGAATCCTCTCCCTCAGGATATGGAGTTGCAGGCGCTGCCCTGCAACCACTATTGTACAGCGAGCCCATAGCAGAGAGGAATATATGCTACACCTTCCTACGGGATGGCACAATGGTTAAACTCCCTGGAGATCGGAAAGACATTCTACCTGAAGTGAGGATTTTTACTCATGAAAGCTTATGCCCAAATAAATCTGTGAGTCTTTAAGGTCCACCGGACTCCTTGTTGTTTTTACCTGATTCCTGGGTCTACTCTATCTGCTGCACTTTGAGAAAACAAGGATGTAAAAGGATTATTTATCCCCTGTCTAGCCTGGTGTTAGGGAAGTTAACACAGTCTGTAGAGGGAGTAAGCACTGTGCTCACAAACTGAGACAGGCGGTTTGAAACAGATGCTTTTTCTATACCCTTTCTCAGTACCCAAGGATCTGAGCCAAATGGATTCTGAGACCTAAAGGTTTTTTGTAAATAGCTCTGTTCAGTGTGATTGTCAGATCAATTACCTTCAATGATTAAAAAATGTTAAATAACGTTTCCGTTTCTGTTTTTTGTCAAATGGTGAGTAAATAATGGCTTCAGCTTTCCTTGCCTGCCACCTACGCTCCCACACGCAGATTTATCTCACCTATAGTTGAAGGAGAAAGACACAGTATCTTATCTGCCCCTAAGAAAGTCAATTGACAAGGGATTTTTATGGTACAAATGTGAAAAAATACCATCAATATATTAGGAGAGTAAAAAACTCCTGTGCTGCAATAAAATTAAATGGAGTCTATATCACCTTCTGCCCTGTCTCACTATTGACAAATAGGTTGGATCAGCTTAAATGGCCACTGGTGTCATCTCTATCTGCTTACTGTTCTTCAAGAGAAATGCCTTGCTGAGATAAATGATTGTTATCTCCTTCAGAAAGGCAGGGAAAGGGAAAAAAAAACATGTTAAACCTTTTTAAACTGCCATCACAGTTGAATATCATATGGAAATTTTCTTAACCTTCTTTGAAAGTAGTGAAAAATGCAAGGATTTGAATGCTTATTCTGTAAGCAAGATAATTGACAATTTAGATTAAAGAACCTATTCCAAGAAATCTGTAACTGTGAGAATGCTGATTCTGAAACAAAGAAGGTGGAATGCAAAACTGCTCAGCATTGTAAAAACAGCCCTCTGTGTATTAATGAGAAAATGTGGTGGGTAAACGTAAATGTGTATTTGTGTGTGAATGTGGGGAATGCAGCTAAAGTGTGAAATTTTTCCTCATTATCACTTTCAGGATCCCCCCACCATGTGGATTTCTGAACATTATACAGTATACAACAAATGAAGTGAAGAAAAGAAAAAATCCAACATGCCCCCAGGCGCACTTCTATATTAAAGGTTGTCTTAGGAATTCTGTTTTGTAAAGGATGTACAGTAATCTCTGTCTGTTTCCACTGGCCCACCCAATGTCACATTTTATAAAGGGTAGGATGAGTTAGTGGATCTAGCACTTGGCTTTTCACCTCTGTTAAACCTTCCCACAAATGAGTTTTGTAGTCTCAGCTCATTCCCTCCTGAAAGATGATAGTCTTCATCTTTAAAACTGCCATACATAATTTAACACTCTCAAGCCTTTTTTTTTTTGGCTGAGGAGAAAGCTGAAATGTAACTTTGTTAAGGATTATGGGCTCCAAACTCAGAATAAATTCAAATGTTTTTCTCTTTGTCATTTTAAAACAACCCTTTCCATTGCCTAGATAAAATTGCTAGTCCATTTTTAGAAAATCTGTATGAACTCGTTTTAAATTGCTATAGCATCTTGAATAAAGGGGTCACAAAACAGCACAGGAACAAGTGGATTTATATAACTGTTTTCCTCTTAATAAAAATGAAGAGATTACTCCTTTGCAACATGCTTCAGAGTGAAGAGCACATGACCAAGTCCAACATGGGCACATGTGAGAAAAACAAAGATATAATTCAAAAGTGTTTTTCTCTTCAGTACAACATAAGATTTTGGATTTTATTGGGAAGCAAAATCAAGTAAGTGCAGATGCAGTTGTATAATGGTTGTGACAGAATGGGATATGTCTGGATCAAATTATGAACTCCACTTTGGATTGTCATCTTCATTTTGTATTGTAACGTCCATTTTGGTTTAGGACATCCATTTTATATTATGTTCTGAACTCATGTCTAATATTGCCCAAGGCAAGGTTATTATAATATATTCCGGTCAGCTACCCTGCCCAGCAAAGGTACTTGATACCGCTGCATCCGAAGAAGTGGGCTGTAGTCTACGAAAGCTTATGCTCTAATAAATTTGTTAGTCTCAAAGGTGCCACAAGTACTCCTGTTCTTTTTGCGGATACAGACTAACACGGCGGCTACTCTGAAACCGCATTTAAGGACAATCTCTAAAAAGCCATAAAGACAACAACCTAGATTTACCGACTCAACTCTCTCAACTACAAGCCCATCCCTATGGACTCTCTACACAGGAGCCCAGAGGGGTGAAGGGACAAGCATACCAATGGAGCACATGGCAAAAAGAGACAAAGACTTTATTTAAGAAGGGATTATTCTCCAGGGGGAGAGGCACGTCTATCACCATATGTAAGAAGACAGGGCTGGAAAGACAGGAGGGACTCTGCCTAACCTGAAAAACTGACAAGCCTTGAACTCAGAGAAGGGGTTAGATCAGATTGGGGATGCACCTTAGGAGGTCTATTGTTTTCAGAGATCTGTAATTCTCTAATATTTTTTAAGAGTAAAGTGACTGGTTAAGAAATTCCTTTGCTAAGCCTGTGTTCCTTGCTTTCCTCTCACGTGGACCCAAAGTGGTTAAACTAGAAGCCAGAGCACCCACAGCTAGGTGGAACTCTGGGGAAGTTTGTGTAAGCAACAAGGGGGCTCAGGAGTTCTGAGGCAGCTGGACTGTGGTGTCCCAGGTCCAAGACAGGGTGCAGGCAAAAGTTCTGAGTCTGGAAGTGTGCCTAGAGACCCAGAGCTAGAAACTGACTTAACTCATATGCACTAGGTACACTTACAACAGACTGATGACTCTATGGCGGCGAGGAGTGGAGGCAGGATATAGCAGTGATTGCTACAAATAATCCACATTTACCAAGAGTTAACACATAGTGGTATGCAAGATACTGCAATTATTTATTATTTTATTTATTATTTCATTTAATAATAATAATAACATATCTCAGGCACCACTCTCCCATAACTAATACAGATGTTGACTTTTTCACAGTGACAATGGTATTCCTCACACATTACTCTATTTTTTAGCACTTTTCACCTTCCGTGTGCTAATATTCATTATTTAATCTAACTGTTTTTGTACTACTGTAAAAAACGAGTAGGTCAATATTTATGAGATATTATAAATTCTTGTGGGTATTTTAACAAAGTTTAAAACTGTTTAACACAAAGCATTACTAAATGCACATAATAAAATAAGCACATATACAGTCTGTGCCAAATACACATTACAATATATAAAAACCTAATCACCCCCATGCCCTGTCCATCTTCCCACCATCCAGAAGGAAGTCCTGCCCCCCCATATATCTGGTTTGTACAACTGTAATGCAATAAAACTAAAACTCCATAGAAAAGAAGCTTCTGTATAGCTTAGAAACTCTGTTGGACTGAAAGTATGTTCCTGTGTAGGATATGGGATAGCAGGAGAAATGGGGTGAATGGAGTAGATCTTGGTGATATTTTTTGGGTTAAACTTTTTTTCCCCACCAAAAAATGCATATTTAGGACAACCAAAGCATTTTGCAAATTCTTATCAAGTTCACCAAATCTTTTTGGCTGGAGAAAGAAAGAAAGAAAGAAAGAAAGAAAGAAAGAAAGAAAGAAAGAAAGAAAGAAAGAAAGAAAGAGAAAATTCTTCAAAAAGTTTTGACATTTCTAAATGGAACATATTGATTTGAAGTGACATTTTTGTTTAAATTGCATTTTATTTTATTTTTACAGGGTAAACAGCTCAAAAACAAAATGAAACATTTTATTTATCCCCAAAACAATTTTTTTCTACATTTTTGTCCCACCAAAAAAAAAGATTTTTTTTTCCCCAGTTGACATGAACTGAACATTTATTTTTTATTCCTTTGTTCAGCCTCTGAATCAAAAGAATCTGTTATTCACACAGCTTTAGTGTGGAATGGCTGAGAAAAGAGAGGGAACAGGAATTCAGTTTGTTGAGCTAGCTGATCTTGGGAAATTCAGCTGGATGTCAATAACAGGACTGCAGGCCTTGCATTTTGTGGACCCAACATATCTGTGGAATTCATTCTCTCCCACGGTTTAGTAGTCCCAGAATCAGACAAAATCATGCATGAATGCAGAGTGACAAATCACAAAACTACTCCTTACCTATGTATCATCTTGTCTGACTCTGGGCTAGTAGGCCATGGCCGAGAATGAATTCCTCAGCTACATTAGAATGTCTGTCAGGTGAAGTGTGTGTATGTGGCATAGAGCCCCTGAAAGACCTGGACACTATGCCACAGACTTCAAAGCCTGCTGATTTGCTCCCCTGATTATCTGAAATCCCAATTATCTGAAGGGTACAAGTGTGCCCCATACCTTTGGATAACTGGGTTGTGCTGCATTTATTTAAGAGGTATATTCTAATCTGAACATGCAAGACAATACTTGTATAAAATAAAGACGCATTAATGGAAATATGGCTGAAATTTCCAATCTTGAGTGCCTAAAGTTAGGAACCTCAATTTGTATTTTGATGCATGCATATAAGTGGTCCATTTTCAGACATGCTAAGCTATTAAAGTTGCAGGTGTTCAGCATCTGAGAAAATCAGGTCACTTTTATATAAATGGCGACAGAGATTTTGGCCCCTGAACTGTTTATTCACATCCCCTTACATCAAGATTACAACCTGACTCTAGTCTCTATCACAGTGGTTCCCACAACATTACAGGGGGTTCACCAGAAAAATTTCCCTAATGGTGGCCAGAGGACCCCAGGCATGGGAGGCAGCAGGTGGAACCCAGTTGCAGGACAGACAGCCTGAGTCCCATGGAGCGCTGAGCAGGCAGCTGACCCCAGGTCAGTGGCGGGCCGGCAGCCTGAGCCTGCGGCAGTTGAGGCCTGCAGCCCGAGCCCCATGGAGCGCGGGGCTGGGCAGTTGGGGCCGGCAGCCCAAATCCCAGCGGTCAGTGGGGACCGGCAGCCCGAGCTCAGTGGAGTGTTGAGTGGGCAGCCCGAGCCCTGGTCAATGGGGACCAGCAGCCCGAGCCCCGCAGAGTGCAGATCCGGCAGCCCAGACCCCGGTGCGGGGCCAGCAGCCTGAGTCCTGTAGTGGGCAGGGTGGCAGCTGGTACCCCAGGTGCGCTGGTGGCAGCTCGGACCCTTGTCCTTGGTAGACAGGAGAAGTTGGGCAGTATGAAGGGCAGAGTGAGCAGGGGCCACGCTGTACATGGGGGGTGGTCCAGGCTAATTTGCCCCTCACGGGGCATCCCCCTAGTGATGGCCCTGGTAGCGGAAGAAAAGGTGTTTGCGTGCCAAACCAGCCAGAACCATGTTGGAGCCAGTGTAGCAGCGTTAAGGGGCCTCAGTAATTCGATACTAAATCATTCTCTCTGGAATCCTGTTTTGCTTCAGTGAGATGTGAGTGAATCTTCTCATTTTCTAGTTTGTTGGTTGTTAGCATTCTATCTGTGTTATTTTTATTAGAACTTTTGTACACAAGGTCAATGGATAAGTGGCTGAAAAAGGAAAGTTTAAAGACGCAAGAATCAGCTAGTGTTTCCTCAAGTCCACACTGTGGAAAATCTAAGTTTAATAATCATGATGGTCCTGGAAAGTCACTTACAAAGAAAAGAAAATATGAAAATGATTATATAAAATATGACTTTACATGCACTGGTGACCAAGTACGTCCAAAACCACTGTGTGTAATTTGTGGTGATGCTCTAGCAAACAGCAGCCTCAAACCTTCTCTATTTTGGTGCCATTTAGAAACTAGGCATCCTGCACAACTCAACAAGCCTGTTGATTTTTTCAAGTGAAAATTAGCTGAGAAGAAAAGTGACATTACCAGTTTTATATCCAAAGAAAGTACTGATAATGAAAATGCACTTAAAGCATCATACTGCACGAGCTACCGAGTAGCAAAAGTCTCAGAAGCCCATACCACAGCAGAGAGCTTGATTGGTCCATGTATAAAAAACATAGTTCATTGCATGTTCAGAGAAAAGGCTGCAAAAAGGATTGACACTGTACCTTTGTCCAATAATATGTTGCCACAAAAAATTAATGACATGTCAAATAATGTAGAAACTACAATTGTACATAGAATGAAAAATAGTCCATAATATGCTATACAGTTGGATGAATCAACTGATGTAGATAATCTAGCTATTTTGCTACTGTTTGTATGTTATGTGAATGAAGGTATGGTTGAAGAAGACTTGTTGTTTTGTCGGCCATTGGAAGAACATACAACTGGAGAAGATATCTTCTATCTGACTAATGCATATTTTCAAGAAAAGGAAATAGATTGGTCTCGTTGCCTAGACATTTGCACTGATGGGGCCACATGAATGACGGAGAAGTATACTGGATTTGTAGCTTGAACAAAAAAGGTTGCATCAAAAGTCTCTTGTACTCATTGCAGTCTCCATAGACAAGCCCTCGCAACAAAATGCATGCCTGAGTTACTGAAGGAAGTGCTGGACAATGCAGTGAAAATGGTGAATTTCATAAAATCATGGCCCAAAACTCCAGAATATTTCACGTACTTTGTGAAGAAATGTGTAGTATACACAATTGTCTGTTGACCCATACTGAACTTAGATGGCTCTCACGTGGCAAAATCCTTGTGCACTTCTTTGAGCTTAGAACGGAAATCCTAAGTTTTTTCAACAGCCACCCTTTCCACCTTGCAAGCTGTATGGAAAATAATGTCTGGCTCCAGAGCCTACCTTATTTAGCAGATATTTTCTCAAGAATTAATTACCTAAATTTATCTCTTCAAGGCCTCAATATAACAGTTTTCAATGTGCAAGAGAGAGTTGAATCCATGATAAAGAAATTGCAGTTCTGGGAAAGTTGTTTGGAAAACAATCAAACTGAGTGTTTCAGTAATCTTCATGACTTCCTGGCAGAACATAAACTTCAGTTGGATCAGTGCACTAAAACCAATATAACTGCACACCTAAAAGGACTTTGCACAACTTTCAGGGAATATTTTCCAGGTGTATCAGGCGATAATGACTAGATTCGCAACCCTTTTGATGATACCACTTTCTCAATACAGATATTGAACACTGAGGAAAAAGAAGAACAGGAGTACTTGTGGCACCTTAGAGACTAACAAATTTATTAGAGCATAAGCTTTCGTGGACTACAGCCCACTTCTTCGGATGCATATAGAATGGAACATATATTGAGGAGATATATATACACACATACAGAGAGCATAAACAGGTGGGAGTTGTCTTACCAACTCTGAGAGGCCAATTAATTAAGAGAAAAAAAACTTTTGAAGTGATAATCAAGCTAGCCGAGTACAGATTGTCTGTACTCGGCTAGCTTGATTATCACTTCAAAAGTTTTTTTTTCTCTTAATTAATTGGCCTCTCAGAGTTGGTAAGACAACTCCCACCTGTTTATGCTCTCTGTATGTGTGTATATATATCTCCTCAATATATGTTCCATTCTATATGCATCCGAAGAAGTGGGCTGTAGTCCACGAAAGCTTATGCTCTAATAAATTTGTTAGTCTCTAAGGTGCCACAAGTACTCCTGTTCTTCTTTTTGCGGATACAGACTAACACGGCTGTTACTCTGAAACCTGAGGAAAAAGAGAAATTGATTGAGATCTCCTGTGATTACGAACTGAAAAGGAGTTTCAGTAGGGTTACCATTCGTCCGGATTTACCCGGACATGTCCTCCTTTTTGTACTAAAAATAGCGTCCGGGGGGAATTTGTAAAGCACTCAAAATGTCCGGGATTTTCCCCCCTCCCCCGGCAGAGCAGAGCGAGCGGCTGGGAGGGCTGCAGGAAAGTCCCGGGCTGGACTCCGGAGCAGCTGTAGAGGAGCCGGATCCGCCCTGCATTCTGAGCAAGTGTCTCAGCACAAAGTGCAGCCCTCCCCTTTTGCAACTGGGAGCGGTTTCTGCCATGCAGCGTAGCAAAACGGGGAGCGAGAGCACTTTGTGCTGATACAAGGGCAGCTCTCCCCTGCAGCCCGGTCCGGGCCAGGGACCGGGTTTTGTTGTGCAGGGCCAGGGACCGGGTTTTGTTGTGCTGGGGAGCTCAGCCACGTGTCCGGCTGGCACAGAGCCCAACACCCTGTTCTGAGCAGCAGGGTAAGGGGGTCAGGGGGCAGGAGAAGGGGCAGGGAGGTTCTGGAGGGGGCAGTCAAGAAACGGGGGGGGGGCTTTTTGGGGGGAGTGGAGAAAGTTTTGGGCAGTCAGGGTACAGGTAGGGGGTAGGGTCCTGGGGGGCAGTTGGGGGGGTCTTAGGAGGGGGCAGTTAGGGGACAAGGAACAGGGAGTCTTAGGTAGGGGGTGGGGTTCTGGAGGGCAGTTAGGAGCAGGGGTCCCAGGAGGGGGCAGTCAGGGGACAAGGAGCGGGGGGGTGGGGGACTGGGAATTCTGGGGGGGAGCTGTCAGGGGGCAGGAGTGGGGAGAGGGATCGGAGCAGTCAGGGGACAGGGAGCAGAGGGGTTTAGATGGGTTGGGAGTTCTGGGGGGGGCTGTCAGGGGGTGGGGAGTGGTTGGATGGGGCGTGGGAGTCCCAGGGATCTGTCAGGGGGTGGGGGTGTGGATAAGGGTTGGGGCAGTCAGGGGACAAGAGGCAGGGAGGCTTAGATAGGGAGTGGAGTCCTGGGGGGCAGTTAGGGGCAGGGGTCCCAGGAGGGGGCAGTCAGGGGACAAGGAACGGGGGGAGGGTTGGGGGTTCGGGGGGGGGCGGGAAGTGGGAGGGGCAGGGGCGGGGCTAGGGCGGGGCTCCTCCCGTCCTATTTTTTGCTTGCTGAAATATGGTAACCCTAGTTTCAGAAATCTGCCATTGATCAACTTTTGGCTAAGTTTAAGAAATGAGTACCCCCTTCTGGCAGAAAAAGCTACTACAGTTTTGTTACCATTTTCAACAACATACTTATGCGAGAAAGCGTTTTCTTCGTATGCATATCAGAAAACCAAATACAGAAACAGACTTGATGCTGAACCAGACTTGAGACTTTATATTTCCCCAGTGCTTCCGGACTTCCAAGAACTATGCAGAGCAAAGCAAGCGCATCCATCACACTGAGGAAATTTAAACTTAAATCCCTGGAAATATTCATTTTTAGGAGGTGGTTCATGAGATTTCACAATTTAGTGAAACGGGTTTGTGGGTTGTTAAAGTTTGGGAACCACTGCTCTATCACCATTCAAACCAGTTTAAATTGTTCCTAAAATACCAGAATTTAGTTCATATATTAGATTACCTCTATCATGCTGGAAAGAAAGGAAAGTGGATAATTGTGTAATTATTGTGGTAAAAGTACCATGATGATCACAAAGAAAGAAATTCAGAAAAAGTAGAAATTGGGGAAAGAGGCCAAATATTCTGAGCAGATTTTATATGGGGCCAGGGATCCATTGCATGTCAAGGAAATGTATTCTTTCCTTTATAATTGTGTGGAAAGCAGGTATATTCATTTAGAGGTGTTAGTCAAAGTTAAATATATATTTTTAGACAATTAACCTTCTTATTCTGAGGTGACAGGCCAGGAAAAAAACTATAAAAATGGGGAAAGTATTAGAGTATAATTCCATGCACAGCAGGAGGCAGATAGTATCGGAAGACTCTGGAATGCACAAATATGGACTGAATTTTTTAACCTGAAAGTACATTTATTAAATATGCTAATATTGAAGTTATCACAAAATAATGCCAAACTACGAAAGTGAATGAACAGAGGCAGGAACAATGTGTTAATATTTGATTAATGGTTAATTTTGATAAACAGTTTGATAAACTGATTAACTGGCTTGAAATTCTAAAGGATGTTCATTCTACCTATATAAGCCCTGTGATGTAAAATGTTGACATTGAATATATAATATTGGTAGAGTGCTGATGCACCTACGTTTCTTTCATTAAAACACTTAGGGCCACATTCTGACACCTTTAGCCATGTTAAGTAGCACCTTACTTCATAAATAGTTCCATTGACTTCATTGTAGATACAACTCACCATGAGTAAGGGTATCACAATCTGGCTGTCAAACAATATTGCCCAAATTAGGTATCTCTACCATTTCTGAGTCTGATTCTGGACTTACTTACGTAGGTGTCACACTAAAGGCATATTATTAATGAAATTACACGTCACAGGTTAATTGGTCTTTGGTAATACCTGTAGGAAATGTACTATTTTGCAAGGACAAGTAACAGAATATCCAGCATAAGGGCTAGTGAGTTCTGTCCCCCCCGCCGCCCCTTCGGTTCATATAATTTTTTTAACACAAATTCCTTTCATGTATTTACTTCTGATATAAATTTGTGTAATAATCTTATGAAGTCAGACTCCCACATATACACTGAATGTGCATCCTGAGATCATTCTCTCCTGCGGTTCTCCTGGGACCTGATCAGACCTTGGTGTTGCACAATTGCACAATCAGAACTATAGCAGACTGAACCAAAACCCCATTTCCCAACAAGCTTTATGTTTGGGGCAGCATGGATCTAGACTTGGGTGCATCTCTAAACTTTATTATTATTTTATTTTCTGTCTTACTGTCTAGAAGCGCTAGTCATGGTCCAGTACACTGTTATGCTAGGTGCTGTACAAACACATAGAAAATAGATGGTCCCTTCCCCAGACAGCTTACAATCTAAGTATAAGACAAGGACTAACAGATGGATACTGTGACAAAGTTCCTCCTCTATCTTGGTGGGTCCTGCGCTTATTGGTGGATTTTCTTGCCTCAGAGATTCACCATGTGGGTTGGGGAACAGCCCAGAGACCTTCCCCTCTGGAAGAACCCACAGTCCAGGTCAATTGGGAGGTTTGGGAGGAACCCGGGCCTGCCCTCTACTCCGGGTTCCAGCCCAGGGTCCTGTGGACTGCAGCTGTCTATAGTGCCTCCTGTAACAGCTGCATGACAGCTACAACTCCCTGGGCTACTTCCCCATGGCCTCCTCCAAACACCTTCCTTATTCTCACCACAGGACCTTCCTCCTGGTGTCTGATAACGCTTGTGCTCCTCAGTCCTCCAGCAGCACACCCTCTCACTCTCAGCTCCTTGCACCTCTTGCTCCCAGCTCCTCACACTCTCACCACAAAGTGAAGTGAGCTCCTTTTAAAACCCAGGTGCCCGATTAGCCTGTCTTAATTGATTCTAGCAGCTTCTTCTTAATTGGCTCCAGGTGTCCTAATTAGCCTGCCTGCCTTAACTGGTTCTAGCAGGTTCCTTATTACTGTAGTGCAGCCCCTGCTCTGGTCACTCAGGGAACAGAAAACTACTCATCCAGTGACCAGTATATTTGCCTTCTAGCAGACTACTGTACCCCATTGGTCTGGGTCTGTCACAATACAGACAGACACGATAGTACAAGGGAACAATGGGACAATATTGATCAACATGATAGGTGGTGTTCTCAGCACCAGCAACCAAAGGGCTGTCAAGTTTTTTATAGCTATCATAGAAAAGGAGAATTTTAAAGAAGAGAATGATATATATTTATATAACTGTGAGGGGCAGAATGTGAAAAAACATGAAGGTGCTTGTTTGAAAATTTCACAAGTTGCAATGGAAAGGTGGCATCGTTGACTGCTATGAGATGGGTGTCGCCATCTTGATAGTGAAGAAGAGATGGTTGGTAGGATGGCAGATAATTAAAAGTTAACCAAACTTTCAAACCTCAGAAAACACTAAGATTGAATTGGGTTTAAATTTTGAGTTTAATTCAGCTCTCATTTTAAAGGAACTTGTATGCCCATTCGCAATGAAAAAAACAACTTGAACAGGAGTTTAACACAATAGTTTTGAAACATAATGAAGCAATTGCATACAGTAGGTGAATTAGGCTTTGGTTACTACTACATGAAAATGTCTTATTTAGCTACCATGGAAAAATTAATAAAATAGACACAGTTCTTAATGTGTTCCCTATCTCATACCATCATCTCTAAGCATAAAAATGTCACAAAACTCAGACTTAATTTACCATAATTTTCTTTTGCTGTAAAAAGACATAGTGGGAAAAATGAGAACAGTGTTACTTTACTAGTAGTTTTATGTACTGTTAGAGGAAGAATTTGATAGCAAAGCACTTATGTATGCAGGGCCGGCTCCAGGGTTTTGGCCGCTCCAAGCAGCCAAAAAAAAAAGCCGCGATCGCAATTGCGATCTGCGGCGGCAATTCGGCTGAAGGTCCTTCGCTCCAAGCGGGAGTGAGGGACCGTCCGCCGAATTGCCACCGAATCGCTGGACATGCCGCCCCTCTCCGGAGTGGCCGCCCCAAGCACCTGCTTGCCAAGCTGGTGCCTGGAGCCGGCCCTGTATGTATGTGCTTGAATTCAACAGGATTTAAGCATGTGTTTAAGTGCCTTGCTGAATCAGGATATTGGTCTGGGCAAAAGAATGTTTAATATTGTCAGGACAATTCTCAAAATTTCTCATTAAATTATATGCATTATAAGTTGTTACAGCTGGTGACCTTTTTCCAAACTAGCATCAAGAATTCCATAATTCTGGGTATTTAAATAGCTGGTATAAACTCTCTCATCAGTACAAAAGAGTGTGCATTGCTGTGTCTCTTGTGAAAGTAGGTCCTGCTTGTGTGCACACAATGGAGATGGATTAAGATTAAAAGAAAAAATATTCATTGAATACTTTATTAAAAATGATCATGAAGTGTGTTGACTACAAGTCTATTAATCAGCATTATTTAACAAGCTCTAGACCATATACAATAAGTAGTACAATCGGTCACACAGTAATTTTACAAAATATGGTGTGAATATTCTTCCTTTGAAGAAAGGAAGTCCACAGTTTCTCACACATCTGTTTTGTAGCTGAGATAACAATCCTCAGGTTTGTGACCAAAGGTATAGCCTTCTTAAAAAGTGTATCCAAGTCTCTATCCAGCTAAGTGGAGAAATACTCAAACAGGATTAAAGAAGATCAGTTGTGTAGATAGTAAATGCTTTCATATAGCATAAACAGCTGAACAGCTAAAAGCATTACCTGTAGATACTAATTAAAACAACACTGATGGAATTATTGATTTGAGTAGATTAAATTACTGATTTCTATCAGTGAGGAGGACACAATTAAGGCTGTTGGGACATATAATTATTGACCCCAATGACAGACCTATATTGTTGGCCTTATCATAAGGAATAAAGGGCCATGGACTTTTCCCAACAATTCTTGCTGCAGGGCAAATAGTAACTAGAGGAGGTAAAAACTCAGAATTTCCATTTTGCAGGAAATTATAACATTTTAAATTTTATTTCATACTGATTTGGAATAGTAACAAATATTTTCAATGTTTCCTGCAAAATAGAAATTCTAAAAGATAAAAATAAATCATTTCCAAAATAGTTTCAATCTTTTTGAAATATTTATTTTGAAATTTATTTTGTTTTATATATATTTTTTATTTTTACATTGTTTCATGTTAGACGGAGTAGTGCATAATATGACATCATATTATGACATCACATTATTATTTTATTTTTTAAAAATAACATTAAAGACAGCTGCTTCTTAATTTCTTGATCAAAGTGTCTCCTGTTTGTTTTGTAATGAAACATATTGACTCTTTAAAACATTAAGATAAGATAAGATAAGATAAGATAAGATAAGATAAGATAAGATAGATAGAAAAAACTGTTCTGACAAAAAATTTCGGACTACTCAAATAGTAATAACAAGTATTCCCAACCACACCCATTCCATAACCACATCCATACACTTAATGTCTGCTATTGTAAACAACTGATGCATGTGACATATGCCCAACTTCATCATACTATCATGACTGAGGTACAAAGATGTGTTTTGTAATGGACCATTGATCCTTATGAAAGACTATGTTAACTGGACTGGTTTATTTACTGGTAAACAGAAGGTTGCTTAAACCACTCCAGGTGGTGTGGCAAATAAGTGAAGCCAGGATCATTGCTGATCAGTTTATGATACCCCCCTCAGTTAATGAATATTTGTACCTAAATAAAATATTCACATAAAACTATTTCCTCTACTTCTATTGAATTTTGCTGCTACCTTTGCTGCGCTAGCTCACCACATTGTCTACTGCTTCGTTTTACAATGGATTGTGTAGTTTGTCAGATTTTTATTAGTAGTAGTTTTACCTTGCATCTAGAGTTGGCTGAGAACACACAATCCTGGAATCCTTATAATATGGGATGCTGTCAAGGTACATCAGTCTTTCACCTAAAAGCCTTGACACTGTCCCTTTGATTATGTTCCCGCCCTGATCAACTAACATGCAAGGTGACTGCTACTGACCTTTAACAATGGGTGTAGGTCAGTGCAGAGCAGGAATGAAATTCCCACAAGAACACACTGGTACAAGATGTGATTAGATCTGAGGCACTGATACCCATTTTGAATTTGAAGTTGCATCATCAATCATTCTTACTGATTTCAGCTGAGATTCCAGTTGAAAGCAGCTTTGGAGTGCTGCTACTGGCGTCATATTTAAGTTATGGATAAAATTAAGTCATCCTTTGTCAAACACTTCTCCATTTTGATGAAGGACCAAACATTTTAGCAGAGAATTCCCAGGCATAAGGAGTAACCTTTATTTCCCTTGGTTCATGTTGCTCTTTCTCCTATCACTAACTTCAAAGTACCCTGTCTATTTTGCATCTGACATCAGACACCTTAGAAAAGAGGAATAGGCTTTTAACTGTCTTCAAAAGCCTGCCAAGTTTCACATTCATTACTTAGTTTCCATTTGGTACAGGCAATTTAGATTGTAACAGCAGTAAAACTTAATTTTCCCCTTTACAGCAGTAAGAGCATGTCCTAAAGTACTCTTAAGACTCTGTGGCTGAGTTACACTAGCTCATTTCTTAAGGGACTGTTCTTAGATCAGACTGCAAATCCTGAAGGGGCTGGTAACAGAGACATTGCCCATGATAGTATATGATTTTAAAGGTCAGAGAGAAAGACTCTAAATAGTGTTAAAACCCACCAGTTTTCTTTTGGGGCCAAATTTGGCTTTGGTGTAAAGGGATATAACAGCTATTGAAGTAAATGGGATTTGTACTCACTTAGATCCCTGCTGAATTTGGTCCTTTTATACTTGGTAATAGTTTCTTGCTTTTTGAAGCCTGATTTTTTCTTGTATTTAATGTGTTAAATGTAGGGACAAATGCTGCAGTCTTCATGCAGAGGAGACACTCATTTGCTGACTAAATAGGGAAATCAGGATTTGAGGTGAAAGGGGAGGTTGCAATGAACTTTAGTGGAGCCACCTATGGACCCTAGTTTTTCACTATTGACACTTTGGATGATACAATGTGCCATTAATTTTTTAAGTCGCAGTGGACTTTGGCTATATCCAAAAAAGAAACCTGAAAGAAATCTGATTCTTGGTCATGGCTACTGCATATTCATGTCATACATATTGTCATGTAATTACTCTAGTATACAAAAATGTGCCATAAGGTTACATACAATGTCAAGATTGTCACAAGAATTGATTAATTTTGTCCCAGGTCTCATTTTCTCAACAATCTTTGTCTTGTGAAGGGATAAATGCACTGTCATTCTGGGTTCTCTTTGCAATCTTAAGATTGTCACAAGAATGGATTGGGTACCATTTTCTCTTCTTGTTACAATCTTTGTCATGAGTTCTCACAGACCTTTAATGCCTGATATGTTCTCATTCTCATTACATATTCTCATTCCCATAACAAAGATTATAATGAGAGAAGAAAATGTCATAAAATTAATCCATTCTCATAACAGACTATAATGAGGACAGAAAATGGAATAAAATTAATCCATTCTCATAACAATGTGAAGATTGTAATGAGAACAGAAAATGGTATGAAATTTATCCTTCTTGTGACAATCTTAAAATTGTAATAGGGCAGGAAAGGATACAAGATTAACTGGCCCTCAGGACAAAGGCTCTATCTAGAACTGAAAATCATACCAAAGTAATCCATTCTTGTGACAAAGACTAAAATTGTAATTCTGTGGTCGCACATAGATGCCATATGTAAATCGGTAACCATTGTAAATTGCCCTAAAATATCTAGAGCCTTCCACATTTACAACCACTGGGGACTGAAAAAATATCAGACTTTTACCACTCAGACCCTGAAGTCAAAATGCCTGGATTATGGGTGGGAAGTCTGTTAATTTACATTACAGTCATGATTTCAATAAGCATAAACTTGCATAAATCTGAAAAAAAATACACTATATTTAAACAAAGCGGATCAAATTCTGCAGTTGGTGTTCATCACTTCATTGGGCTTTTCCACCAATAAGAGATTATGTAAAAGTTACAAGATAAATATAGATACATCTATTCATAAATATATGCAGCATTCAGACAATGGTCACCATTAAAAGTCAACATTTGCTAACAGGTACCACTTAATGGTATCAGAGATACTACTGCAACTCCCTTTCTTTAGAATAGGCAATAATGTAGTCTTGCAGATCAAACTGTGGTAACTGTTGACTTTTCAATGGTGACCTCTGCATACACACTCATAGGTACATATGATACTTTGCAACCACACTACAACAAATAGTTGCTTCAGTGGAGTGCTCAGGTAGGTAACCATTAATTTCTCCCACAAAGGTATTCCATTAGCAAATAGGGGAGGAAATGAAAACTCTTTTATGCACTTTGTAAAATCAGATCTAACAGATTTTCTGCTATTTCTTTTAAAAATCCCCATGATAATGAATGCTAATTTTTTTATGTGCATATTATTTTGTAACATAGAACTATTCTAGATGGCAGTATACTGAGTCAACACATTATAATCCTCTATGGTTTTTATAAAAACAACCTTCTTTGTGTAGACTCATGTAGCACAAAACTCGTTTCCTATATGGTATGTTATGAACTCCCTGATGAGTTATTAGGGCGTCCTATGACTTTCCAAGTGGTCTTTCCAAAATGGAGTTGTAGTGCAGAACTCCAAGCAGCTTCTGCTGTCACCATGACAAATGTGCATAATTACAATTGGGAATTTCTACTCATATATGCTTATATTCTGCATTATGAAAAAGGTAAGTGGCAGATACTTTCCATTCATTTAATTCCATGTATTTTCACATCTGGTAAATAATAGCTGCTGGTATTTTAGTTGTATAGCTGAAAAGAAGAAAAACCTATATATATTAAAAGAGGACAGGTACTTTCTGCATTAAATCACATAAGTGAGAGGAATAGTAAATTAGAGAGAGTTGTAGACATGCCAGTGACTCATTTCTCCCTTCACAGTTCCCTTTAGTCTGAGTAGCTTGCATTTTCAAAAGTATCCACTAGTTTTGATAGGCTCAGTTTGCCTGCTCAAATTTAGACATTTGGGCCAAGATCCTCAAAGGTACTCCACTCTCATCAATTTCATTAATTTCCCATCAAGTTGAATTAGACACCTAAATATCTTTAAGATTTGGGCCTTAAAGCTTGGTTTTCAGAAGGGCTGAGTACCCACAACTGCCCCTGAAGTCTGAAAAACAGGCCTGGGATCTCAAGATGAGGACATTTTTCAAAATGTTAGCCTTAACTTTTACTTCTTTCATCTTTTCTCATTCCTTCCTTGTTTACTCAGGACTCAACACAATGTTTATTCAAGTCAATGGGAATCCATCTGTATGTCTTATATTGTTTGTGCTATTTAGATTGTAAGCTTATTGAGACAGGGAACTACTTGCCTTATCTATGTCTGTTAAGTACTTTGTAAATTTTCATATATAAATGTCGTGTAAATATATGTGTTTGTGTGATGTGGCTATATATCACATACACAATATATCAATTTTTGCTAATGAAAAATATATACAGCAGATGAAAAAAAAAACTTGTTAAAGCTGAAGTGAAATAAAATTCAGTGTTAATACATGAAGAGCACCATTACATGATGATTATATTTCATTTTACATAATACTAAAGAAGTTTCAGTTTGTCAAATAAAAATCAGGTCTCTCATTATTTTTAAAAAAGCATCTAGTGTGGACAATAGTCAGACTTACTTTACAGCTGCTCGTTGGTATTTCAGTGCATGAAGTTCTGATGACTTGATCACTATTTAGCTACCTGGGCTATACTGTACATCGTTCATTACCCAAAGATCTTGGAAAAGACCCAGAACCTCCAGTTAATCAAAAGTTCAAATAATCTAAGGTATCAGCTTAGCAGATTTGGAGGACCAACTAGAGTCTCCAATGGTAAACTTCAGAACCTACTGGCCCATTTATTGGAATTTGGCATCATAGGTGTTGGCTTGTTTTTCAGTGGCTCCTTCTCTTTTTATGAGATCTCAAAAAAAATATTTAATAGCCGCTCTTACACCTCAGAAGTCCTGTACACATGGGTGCTTCAAGCTTCACCTTGCCACCCCTCCATCATATTTTTCTCTTGACACTTTCTGGTGTTCTACTGCAATGCACTGTAGAAACGAAAGCCCATTAGTACCTTCACCTAGTGCAAAATTCAGTGGTCCTTCTGCTTAGTGAAGTAAGTTTTAATGAACACATTACATATACTCTGCACAAAATTGCATTGACTTTCCACATGCGTTCAGATATAATTTAGGATGTTTATTTTAATCTACAAGCTCTTTCAAAACTTGTCATCCCACCAGCACTTGATTTTACTGACTTTTAATATACAGTGAAAACACACTTTTTGGATGAAACTTTTGATTGACAGTGGACTTATTTATGAATGTTGGTGTTATAGAGGATGGAGAATTAGTTATACTGTCTTTTGTGGACAGTTTGATTTAGAGCCTGATCTAAGGCAAGCAGTTCCTGTCATCAGCCACAAAACTGTCCATATAGTGCATACAAATACCTGCTTTTTATACACTTCACAGTGTGCAAGCTTTTAATATCTGGTTGCCTTTTAGTCCATAAACATAACGGTATGGCAGGGATTGGATAAGAAATCATTAAAACAAATGTAGTCAGTGCTAGTGTGTATATATGAGTGTTCATTATATATTTAAAGTAATTGTCTTGGCATCTTTCCCAAGTATCTTTTTTTTCTTTTTCTTCTTGATCAGGTTGGCTATAATACAAGAAGAACACTGAGGCCCATATTACACAGCCAAAGCTTTTAAGTTTTGGGCAGCTGAATCATGATTAACAATGTAAATGCACAAAATAATTAAATTAAAATTTCAGGATGTTTTATACTTAAAGAGACCTTCCTTGGCCAGCTCATGGGCTGAAGTATGCAAGGGCTTATTTTTAAAGTTTACAGGCAAGTTGTGGAAAGTTCCATTCTTTAATGAAGAACATTAATTCAGCACAAATTTTAAGTGGTTATATTAATGCAGCATGCTTTACTTAAGAGCTAGTGCAAAGTGATCCTGAAAAGATTTGGGGGCTGGGGGCAGTTATTTCAATTTGGGTGCTTTTACCCAAACGTTTCTTGGAAATTTGTGTTCTGGAAATTGGACTGAAAGTCTAAAAAAAGAAGTTAGGCTTTGAAAAGTAATCGTCAACTTGTTTGTATGTTTTCACCTTTGCGAGCACATCTAGGGACAGATTATGTCTTGAAGGCACAAGCCCACTTTGGAGACATGCACATCTGCCCCAGCCCTGGGGAGAGATTGCCCTTCAAGAGGCACAGACTATCTTGTAGTTTTAGGGCACACAGGAAGAATGTGCATCCTGAACCCTCCCTTAAAATAATCTATTCTGTGGAGAGGGGGACATATGGGCCCTGCCCCTGTAGCACTCCTAAAGCAATGTCAAGGTTAGATTTATCTGTGCCTTGTCCTTTCAAGGATTAAAGGTCTGCTGGGGAGGGTGGTTAAGCAGACAGCTTTAATAATTGCAGCAGCAGAGTTGTGAGTGCTCTGAAAGGGCTGAGCAGCAAAGGGGCTTATGCAAGCTGGGTTTCTTTTGTTTTTTTTAATACTAAGTTGAATAAAACTCCAGTTTTAAAACTGCTCCGATTTGGGAGTGTAACACCTGCACCCTAAATCTCCTTTCTTTTTTAGAGTGACTTGTAACTTGCAGGAGAATGTCAAGAGAACAATCTCAACTCTTCCCAGAGTGCAGGCCCAGCAAACAGCAACTGTGCCTGGCAGAAGGCAGCAGTGGGAAAGGGCAGAAAAAGTCTCCTGACATGCTTCCTCCTCACACAGTTGCGCAAAGCCACAATTTAGTTTTTATTCTGCAGTTTTTACACAGACATCTGATTTGCCATTTTCCGTATTCAGCCTTTAATATTAAAATAAAACCAAAAGTTTAATTTCCTAGGAAGAAGACAATGAATCCTGGGAAAATTGCTTTAACATTGTATTTATTCCTGTTATCCCAAGCATTCTATCTAACAGAGGTGGTTACATGGTTACTCACTATGGATGTGTAGTTTGATTTGGTTAGAAAACTGTATCTTAGAGAGGGACCTTCGCCTCAAATTTCTGATCTGAGTCTGATACAAATTCAAATTTCCCCAGAGTTCTAGAACCTGGATCTTCTGGCTAGCCCATCATAGGGACCAGCCATGAAGTTCCAACCCAAATTTTAACTTCCCCAAAGCCTGAGTTTTTGATTCTGCTTATTATTTGCTTCAACCATTCAAAAAAAGCATCTTATCCATCAGATAGCTATTTAAAATCATATTATGCTTTTATGAATTGGTTTTTAACAAGGACTCATAGAATGGATTAAATTTTGTATGATTGTGTTTATATCTGTGTATAAGTTAGTGTTAAATTGAAAATTACAGTTTAGACAACTGAGTACATATTTTTCCTACTTATTGATTAGTGTAAATACATTGATTGCTCATCTGAACTTACCCCTGCAGAAGTGAATCATGTACCCAAGAGGGACCCCTATCTCCTTTGAACTTTAACATTAGAGAGGAACTACAGCCTGGGGTCAGAGGGAGCGAGCTGGAGTTACTACACTCCTTTGTTCACTAACAAGCTTCCTATTACTTCTCTTATTAAATATATGCTGTGTACTTTATTTTAATATCCTGGTATACACAACAGATGGTTCTTTCACAGTTTGCTTAGCTTGGTTCAGCACTACTGCATCTATGTCTGGAGATTTGCATCCCTTCAGCTGGGTTCCCTGTTCATCCCATTCCTTGGATTTTTATTATATCTTTATTAGCAGTGTGCTTCCAAGTCCAGATCTTCAGTCTTGTGTAAATCCCTCTGGTGTCTCTCCAGTGATACAAAGGGGCTTAAAAGCTACTTCAAACAGGAGGGTAAAGCATTTCTCAGTGTGTGGGACTTTTGTCTGGTGCAAAGACAGTTTTGCGCTCCCACCTTCCTCCGTAGCCTTGGGAGTATACTAGGATTGGGAGGGAACAGGGTTGACTACCAGAAATCTGGCTGATCCTCAGCTGGGTGCAGCTGCAAGATCTTTAGGGAAGTTTTGAGAAGTGTAATTTAGAGCAGCCCTCAATGGCCCCAGGATTTAAGGAATAGAAAGATGTCTTACATTGCTCAGTGTAGTTGAAGATCTTCGGCCAGATTTTCAAAAGTATCCAGGTGCTTAAAGATGCAGATAGGTTTCTAGCAGGGTTTTCCAAAGGATCTGAACAGGTTAGGTTCCTAACTTCAAGTACTTGCTTTTGAATTGAGGAAACTATTTATGTCCATAGGTGAAGTGTGTATACAATGGAGTGTGTGTGAAAATCTGAGTGCCTGTTCCACTATCTGATTGTCATCACAAATTAGGTATTTAAAAACATTGCACTCTTAATATAGAAATTGCCATAGTTAGCATGTAAGTAAACTTGGCACATCCATTAGTCTTGAGAAACTGGGCTCCAGTCTAGGCTGCTGTAAATTATGCCCAGTTGCTGGACTCACTAGGGATCTTTCTGCAGTGGTGGATTGCCGGAGACTGGTGTGCTGTGCTCATAAGCTTCACTTCCAAAAACCCTCTCTCTGGCATGTCCTCTATTCCTGGGAATCCTCAGGTATCTTTGAGACTCTTGATGCTTCTGGGGTGGCACAAAGCAATCTTATTGTTGGCCACTATCTGATTCTCTGAATAAGAAGATATTGTAGGAAATGAGGAACTACTTAAAACATAGAGCAGCAATTGAAAAGCAAGACTAGCTATGGAGTAAAAGAGCAAGACTACAAGGAACAGATTAACAAAAAATAGTCATGTTTCATTCAGATGTAAACTACAGAGGTATTTGTCAGCATTTATATAAAAATGTGATGAAACTTAAGGCTGACAACTAGCAGAATTGATAGAGACTCAAGTACATGATATGCTGAATGCCTTCATCTACTTCAGTTAGTGGGAGTTGGTGAGCAAGGAGTATTTTCATATCTTAATCTGTATACATGGAGACATATCTCCGTTCAAAATTTTTAAAGCTAGAAGAATCACCTTGTCTCATCACTTGGCACCCTATGTGGATTGGATGGGACTGGCTGGCTCCTTTGTTAGTGTCAACGCTGAGATAAGTCCAAAATACTGGTGCTGAGTGATGAGAAACAGGCACTTGTATTTATCTCAAATAAGTTTAAAGTTAATTGTTTCAAATATTTCCACTGATAAAGTATGGAATCCCATTAGGAAAGGCCTTTAAATTCACAGAAAATATGATGGGTTACTCAAAGTGAGATAAACCTGTTGGTGGTTAGAAAAATCACATTAAAGAGGAAAAACAGAGAGAGAGTCTCATAAAACACTGAACATCAGTCAGATGTTGAAAACCAAACAGATGTTATAGAATATCAGGGTTGGAAGGGACCTCAGGAGGTCATCTAGTCTAACCCCCTGCTCAAGGCAGGACCAATCCCTAGACAGTTTTTTATCCCAGTTCCCTAAAAGGCACCCTGAAGGATTGAACTCATAACCCTGGGTTTAAGCAGGCCAAAGATCAAACCACTGAGCTATCCCTCCCCTTTGGCCCTTCTTACATTTTACCTATTAGACTAACAAGAGCATAAAGCACTAGCCTGACTATCTTTGCTATGCAATTATATATTTTATTGTATTTTCAAACACACCATTATTTTAATCCAAATTGCCTTATCTAGCTTGCTTCCTAGCAATATGGAGAGAAAGATAAGACATCTCTTTTTGGAAAAATGTGTCTTTTGAACTATCTACACAACTAGTCCCACTTCCTTTAAAGCTGCAGAGGATTCCATGGCAGCACAAAATGGTACTAAGGTTCTGCATGGGGGGATGGGTGTGGGGGTGGGCAGAGAAATTATGGAGCTGAAGAAAGTATACACAACTCTGCACAATACAGAGCCCTACTCCATTCCAGCACACAGCAAGCGGTAGGAATGAGCAAGAACAAACTGTCGGCGGAGTAGCTGCCAATGATGAGGAAGTATTATTATCACCCAGAAATATGTCAATTATTGGATTGAAGTACTAAGTAACCTCAGTGAAGCTTTTCAGCTGCTTCCTGGGTAGTTGGGAACATGCCCCCCATTCCTTGTGTTCCCACTTGCATATCTACTCATCACCAAGCCCAAGTACTTGGGCTGGATATCAATTTGTCTGATTTATTTATTGAGTAAAGCAGATTAGTTCTTATTACTGTAAAATCACTAGAAAATCCCTATTAGAATCCATTCCCTCAGTCCTGCCATATTTGCACCTCCCACTTAAGTGCAACTATAATTTACTGTTCGTGTAAATTGGAAGGTAGGGACTACCGATGTGTGTATAGGTTACCCTTTGTTTCTCCTCAAGTGAAATATGAAGCACACTCTGATCACCAGGGTCTTAATCAAGTCAGGAAAACCGAGTTGTATTTGTTGCTATGTGGTGATCAAAAAATCAAGCGCAAAGTATCTCAAGTTGGACATAGAAAAACGAAGGCACACAAAATTAGTGAATACTTCTGACAATCTTTTAAGCCCTATGAAGAAGAAAAGCACTGTGTATAAAATGAAAAGCATTTTTATTGTTATTGCCTCTGCATACGGCTACTGAAGCTGTCAGGATGAGTACCATTTTGCCCTGATAAACTCCACCACTAGGAACAAATCCCACTTTATTTGTGCCAACTTTATTGCGAAACTCAGAAATAATTGTTGCTGATCAGAATGGCATCCCTACATTAGTTTTCAAATTATCACTGTTAATGAAACTGATGTGGTGTGGCATGAAAGAAATACTGTGTAAAGCAAATTATTAAGCTTTAGAGCTATCTTATATTACAGCGTCTCTGTTGTGGCATAAAAGGCTTGGTATTATGTAAGTCCCATATAGTGTAATTGAATGTGTTCAAAGAAGAGCTGAAAATGATTACAAAAATGCCGTATTGGGAATAAAGAATGAATGTGAAAAGTTTGTGTAAAATTGAATTGTACCAAAGCATTATAACCTAAAGAAAAACACAGGGAAAATTAAATATAAAATAGACATATATTAAAAATTAAACTAAAGTGCACACGGTATTGAGAAATACATGCCAATCTCCATAGACTCCACTTTGCATTCTGTCAAATTTGAGGGAGTTCCAATTATTGTTCAGTTTCATAAAAAGGGTTTTAAAGAGAGATTTCATCATTTTTTTTACAAAAGAGTTTTCATCTAATTCCACTGGGGAAGATTTAATAAATACTCTCTGCATGGATATTAATACAGTATATAGGTTGCTAAGCGACTGCAAAATATCTTCTTTGGTCAAGCATTTGCTTGACTATGAAGCATTGGTAGATTATATTTGGTTAGGGGACCACAGGGAGAGAGTACGTTTATACTGTTTATTCTGGACCATTTGACTTCTGTATATGGGTCTTAAGCTCCATCATGTGCCCAGAAGCTATGGCAATGTGTTAGGGCTGTGGCTTTAAAGCACAGACCGTAGAAGGGATGGCATCTAGATGCATCTCTCCAGAGCTGCTGTACTCCTTAATAGAATATACCCTGCTACCAATGAACTGGCCTGTTGGAAGGGGGGATATGGTTCCACCCTCTCCCTACCCCATTTGGAGAACTGCAGACCCCATGGGATTATGGAGGAAGTAGTTCTTGCAATTCCATGTGCACAAGCACTGCAAGGCTGCCTGGTCATTACATGGACCACACAAAAGAGAAGAACGAGGAGTACTTGTGGCACCTTAGAGACTAACAAATTTATTTAAACTTTCCACGAAAGCTTATGCTTAAATAAATTTGTTAGTCTCTAAGGTGCCACAAGTACTCCTAGTTCTTTTTGCTGATATAGACTAACATGACTATCACTCTGAAACAAAAGAGAAGGTTCTTTGTTCCATTCCCCACCACTGAGTAACTAGAATGTAAGTACATAAGAACGGCCATACTGGGTCAGACCAAAGGTCCATCTAGCCCAGTATCCTGTCTTTCACCAGTGGCCAATGCCAGGTGCCACAGAGGGAATGAACAGAACAGGTAATCATCAAGTGATCCATCCCCTGCTGCGGATTCCCAGCTTCGTGCAAACTGCAGAAGAGTCAGGCAGAAACTGGCCTTAAACAAATTAGTATTGGTGTTTATATGTTCAAAAATGTTTTTACATTTTTTCCACTGTTTTCCAACCAGTTCTAATAAATATGTTCTTGACATCACCCTTCAGTTTCTGGAGAAAGTTAGAACAAACTGAGGGAGGAAGTGGCTATTCTACCACATAGGAACACCACAGCACAGCATCACTCCAGAGATTCCAACTTTTCTCTGGCCACATCCCCTGGACTGTTCTTCTGGCCTACTGTGTTACTGATGTCTGTACGTGGGGGGGCTATTTGTCTACAGCTTTGTGTCATCATTTGCACATGTGCAAAGTGAATTCAAACTGCACATAAAATGTTACCACATCTGAATGATAGTATTTTAATCCCACTTTACACAGGGCTGTGGAATCAAACTCTTCACGCAGGAATTGTGCTTTGTATTTTGAAAAGTGCAAAAATTACAACAAGAATTATGATTTTCCTTCAGACAGTTTTCAATCCAAGTGACAGAATTCACATCAAAACCCATTTGGATTAATTTTGAGATAAAGCATATCAGATGCATTATTGAAATCCAGACATTTACACAGACTGTTTCCTTCATCCATTAATTTAATCTCTGTAAAAATAAACATGTTCATCACTCCAGATCTATTCATTGTAAATTCCTTTTGATTATTTCTCATAATTCCATTATACTCTAGAAGGTTAGTGATTTTTGCATAGGCCTGCTCTGATTGCCATTGAAGCCATTGTTGGTTTTATCTATTTAATTGTAGTACCTGGGTGTCTCACTCTCTTTAATGTATTGATCCTCACAAGAACCTTGTGAGGTAGAGAAGTGTTATTGTCTCCATTTTACCGATGGGGAACACAGGCACAAAGAAATTGACTTGCCTAATGTCACACAGGAAGTTTGGGGTAGAGCAGGAAATAGAACCCACCTCTGCCCAAGTCCTAAACTAGTGCCTGAACCACTGGACCATCTTTCCTGTAAGGGAGAAGAGGTCTTACCAAGAATTTCTCTGGGAGTAGGATCATAATATTTGCGCCATTATTTTGGTAAGGCTAGAAATAACACTCATAGGAAATTGATTACCTGTATCATCCTTGTTTCCTTTTATGTAGATCATTATGATTTATTTTATTCCATTCTTCTTGAATTGCCTGTTTTAATGAACTTTCAAACACAGATAACTCGTGCCTCCCCATACTGAGGGGGACAATCTAAAGGGGAGAACATATGACCACCCCGTGTCTCCTCTGCCCAATGACCCCGCAGCCCTGTGCCCAGTCCAGCCCAGACTACCACACTCTCCCTGTCCCACGTTACCTGCAGGGGGAGGGAGATCTGTCCTCTCCCTGCCCCTCCCCCACCTCTGCACTTTCTGCCACTCTCCTTGGTAGCCAGGCGGGGAGCGGGAAGGAGCCACTTCTGCCTGAGAGCGCCTGGCTCGGAGGCAGCAGTGGGTTCAGCTGTTGGGGACAGGGGACGAACATGCTGGGGAAGAAGGAGGGTCTGGCTTACTTGGTCCCTGTCCCTGGCAGCTGGGCTTGGGTGGGGGACAGCCCGCTGCTGCCCCAGCTGCCAGGGACAGGGGCTGAGCAAGCCGGACCCTCCTTTCCTTTCCGGCACATTTCCAGCTTGCTCAGCCCCTGTCCCTGGCAGCCAAGCCTGGAAAGGAGCGGACCACCACTGACTTCCAGCCAGGCTCTCTCAGGCAGAAGTGGCTCCATCTCACTCCCCGCCTGGCTGCCAGGAAGAGTGGCGGACATGCCAGAGGAGGAGGGAGGCACAGAGAGAAGGACAGAGCCCCTCTCACTCTCTGCCCCAGGCAGGCCAATCTGGGGGCACTTGATGCCCCATACCCCCGCACATCCCCTCTGCTTTCAGAAATAATTTGCTTAGATACACACATATATGCAGATAGTTATACAGAGAGGAATCATTTCTCGAGGCCATGCCATTGAACTGCAGCTACCTCCATGATTAAATATAACATCATTACACATAAAGAGGTGGATTCTCAATTTGCAATGTGACCATTTTGAGCTGCACTTTTGGTCGAATCTGTCTGTAGCTCTAAGATGATCATTCCAGCACAAGCAGGTCTGAAAAGAGGTTCTTACACCACCCTCACAACATACCCTGCTGTAGGATGGCCATAGGAACGGGTGTGTGGCTGGAATGTTCCTGCACCCAGTGCTTCTCAAGCTATCTGATGTGGGGAACTGGCAATTTTTTTCCCAATGTGCCATATTATTATCCTATTTGATGCTCTTATGAGGAAACTCACTGCGGACCAGCAGTCGATGGCTCGCGAACTGGCACTGGTCCGCGGACCACCACTTTGAGAAGCACTGCCTGCATCACACTGATCCCTAGCCTTAATTCCAAACCCTTGGTGTCTTATGTAGCTTGTGTAAATACAAACAGGCTGATCTCAATTACATCAGGGGACTAAACTTGCACACTACAGCCCCATGATCAGGAAAGTGCAAATGTGATCTTTAAGTCACCATTGCACTCTCTGCTGACTAGTGCACAGTACAGTTTGGCTAGATGTCAGGATTTGGCCATATTATCTAGTAATGAGAAGAGAAGTAAGATAAACTATTTTCTTAATTTCTGTATATAAAGTTCTAGTACTGTAATAATGTCACCTGGTTTCCCATGCCTCTGCTCCTACAAAACTTCTGAAAACATTTGTCTTAGGAAACATCTCTTTTATTGTTCTACTGAGTTCTTACCTCCTAAGGGCAGCATTTTTACAAGAACTGAGAATATCCAGGGCCAAAAAAAGCAAGCATGGAATTGCTTAGGAGCAGGGGGCAGGGGAATTACATCCTTGACTCTCAGGCTTTGGAGCCAAATGCCTGTCTCGCTAAAGGATCATTTAGATCAATTATACAGTTTATTTGCTGTGCTTATTCTGGAATCTTTCTTTTATGTCTGTTTGGGAAGAGCTGAAGCATCTATTTTGTGTGTTGAGTGAACTATATGTGCTACAGCTGAGTCTTTCAAAACAAAGTTGCAAAAATGTTTAACTTCAAACATTTTAATACATTATAACACTTCTCAGGCTTGGAGACAAATAAGTATAAATCCTTAAACCTGTGCTTGCCCTAAACCAGTTTGCTATTACATACAGTTCAGTGTGGGCTAGTGTGTGTGTGCATGGCCTAATCTTTGGCAAATTTACACACAATAAGAATAAAGGCAACCTCTTCTGTCATCCAAGTTACAGAGAAATACATTAAAACTAACAAAGCAGAAAGGGGTCTGAAATTGAAGCAGTTTTTAAAATGACAGTTTAATTAAAGCAATGAGAACATACTATTAGTCTGATGGAAAATATCTTTCTGCAACTCTTCTTGAATGATGGAAGGTTGTAAAGCACTTGAAGAATTTGTTACCAGCCTATAGTTATAGCAACAGTAGGTCAGGCATGACCGGTCTCCTTTAATATCATAGCTGTGATGCTCCAAAACATAAACCTTTCAGATGATCCGATTGAACAGGATTCCTGGTATGCTTTGGAGCTCATTCTTAGGTATTGTATATAGTAATTCATGGATTTATAATTAAGTTGCAACATGCAATGTTATTTTAAATTAAAAAATAGTAGTGTAAAAGAAACAACTCTCTTGAAATATGACATATTATAGTAGTGTTGTGCTAGAGGTAGGAAAATAAGAGTGTCAATTAAAGATATATAAATTTAAAATATTATCTATTATTGTATTTACATCGATATATACTAACTACTAACTGTGATGAAAACAGTATGTCATTTCCTTATTGCAGATTTCATCCGTTTTCTGATGTTGAACGTTTCAGATCATATTTCCCATTAATCACTTACTTTTTCCTCCTAACATTTTATATTCCAAAACTTTGTAATCTTAGAGCAGTCTTACATATTCAAACTCTGTCTTGATGGTAACCCACAAATAACCTTGACTGGCAGAAGCAACAAGTTATTAGCTACTTTATATTCACTTTTTACACCATGATATCAATAGTGTCTTAACTACCAACCTGTTCATAAGATCATTTGCAAGTCTAGCAGGACCATTCATGCTGCTGTGGTCAAGGGTATGACATTATTTCAATTTAAAAACCCACTGATATAACTCAACTGTGAAAATTTGTTTGAGGCAGATGATATGGAGGGTCTCAGAGTGAAAACATTCTCCTTCCCGCCCTTCCTAAATTTGAAGCTAATTGGTCATTTTTGTTCTAAGAATGGAGAGCAAATTCAAGGGAGTAGTTTACAATATTTTTTAAACTGACTCAAACAACTACTGTTAGAAAATGAATCTGTGCAGGTGATAAGACTATTATTTACACTAAAAACATTTGGGGGAACCAATCAAACAAGTATAGACCTGGAATTTCTCCTCAATCACCTAGGAAAGTATTTAATATAAGTGCTATTCAGTTTCAATCAATAGGCTATATCCTCCCATACATTTTCTTTTCTAAGTTTTATATATACAACTCTGCACTGGTTTTACTGGGATCTGTGATGATACACACACTCCCTTTATGTAGACACGAAAAGTAATGGTGACAATTTTAGTCTTCCCACTGCCTGGGTTCCCAAACCTTATCCCTGCTTCTCTACAACAATATTGGCAGTTTTGCCCTGTCTCTCGCTTACAGGACAGGCACTTCCACTAGGCGACCCTTGGCGGTCGCCTAGGGTGGCAGGATTTGGGGGGCAGCATTTTGCTGCCCCCGGCAGAAATTCGGCAGCGGGGGTCCTTCCGCTCCGGATCTTCAGTGGAAATTCACTTGCTCTGGGACCCACCGCCGAAGTGCCTGAAAGACGCGGAGTGGAAGGATCCCCGCCGCCAAAGCCCCCTATCCCCCTGAATGCTCAGAGGAGGAGCGCTGCCGCCTAGGGCGGCAAAAACCTGGGCACTGCTCCTGCTCGCTTATAATATTTATAGTCCAAGAATGAGCATATTTCAGCAGAAGGGAGCCAGAAAGGGGGATGATGACTTAAGCAGCCTATGGGGACTACATTTAAATATGTGAATGGCAGCTTCTACTCCTGTGTGAAATTTTGGCAATGATTGCATGGTTAAGGCTGTAAAATGGTTTCCATTCTAAGCCAGTGTTTGGTTCTCCCTTTCCTAAATTTTTTGGGGGACAGGGTGGCAGGGGGAAGAATACAATGAAATACAAAAGCACCTTTTCAGTTAAAATGTTTCATGCTTTGTCTGTAACTATGGGGAGAATTTTTTTGCAGTCTGATGAGGCTAGAATGACTAGACAGCAAGTGTGAAAAATTGGGACAGAATAAAAAGACAGTCCCTGCTCCATACATCTTAATATATGGAGATATACCTATCTTGTAGAAGTGGAAGGGACCCTGAAAAGTCATTGAGTCCAGCCTGCTGCCTTCACTTGCAGGACAAAGTATTAGTTTTGCTCCAGATCCCTAGGTGGCTCCCTCAAGGATTTAACTCATAACTCTGAGTTTAGTAGGCCAATGCTCAAACCACTGAGCTATCCCTCCCCCCCTTAAGTATAAGACAGTTTCAATAAGCTGTTTTTTAATTACTGGATTTTAATAAGGTGGGTTTTTTGGTCACTTTTTTAAAAAAATAAGTCAATATTTTTGTAGGATCATAACTCAAAAACAGATTGATCTCCAAACTCCTTGTCTTATATTCGGAAGTCCTCAATCTCAGTTAGAACTAGTGCCTAGTTTTTAATAAGACTAGGTGGGAAAATTGGCTTATTTTCTATGAAAATGTGAGCATCAGAGCTTTGCCAAGTCTCATCTGATAGGATAAATTTCTGCACAGATCTTACAAGTTCCAATCACATAGTCATTTCTGCCAAGCCAGTAGCTCTGGTTCAAATAAACTATAAATATCACTGATGAAGGTGGCATAGCTTACCAGTTCTACCAACCCAATGGAAAGTTGTAAGATTTGGGGTTATTTTCAGTTTCCACTGTATGATGTTTGGTTAGATGGAGAGATTAGGACACTATGTGATGTGTCATTATAATGCCCTTTTGGGGGGTCAGTTGCAGTGTGGACACTATCTCCTCATTGCTGGGAATTTTGGCTGAGTATTACAAGTATTCAGTATATTACTAGAATAGCATGACTCCTAGAGCAGTCAATGATTTAATGCATAAATAGAAGGACCAGCATGGGTCTTTCATTAAGAAGCTGTTTGAGATGTTTGTTACTGCCCTAGCTACCTTGCAATGTGCTGACAGCTATGCAATTGCCTAGGAACAGAAGGAAAACATTGGCTTATTTGAAGTCCCTTAGCTACCAACAGACATCAGAATTTAAGGTTCCTAAAATATAGCAATAAAGTTTGTAAGCAAAGTTCTTTGTCCAAAAATAGAGAAAGCTGAATAACTAGAAGCAGGTACTTCTGTCTTTTAAATCACCATTGAACCAGAATCCCCTTAGCTATTGAGCAAATTCCCACACAAAGTACCTAGCACATGCAAAGGAAATTATGAATAAAAAGTAAAAACAGAGAGAAATGGTTTACGTTATAGCTGGTCACAAATAAAGTCAAAAACTGCCCTTGAAAGAGAGTTTGAAGAACAGCCTAATACCTGCTACATGTGAGAAAAAGCAAACTTGGACATCATTTCAAGTGCTGGAGGCACATTTCAGAAGGCTGCATAAAATACACTATGACTCTCCACTGCATTGGGTATAAGGCTGAGGCATTCCTAATCTTACCTTTAGTTGTTTTAAATTTTCTAGCCTCCAGGCAGAAGCAAGTCCTTCTGAAACAACTTATGCAGGGTGAAAATAATGTAACACATATGAGATAGTGGCTTACACAAGAGAATGGCTTATTTGCCATCATTTCAATGATAGCTCCTGTCTATATAATCACATCTGCAGTACCGAGCTGGAGACTGGCAAGTGTAGGTAGTGATTTAAAGTTCTTGCTGAATCATACTTACACCCACCTTGTCTTCTTAATTTTCTTAGGCAAGCTAAGCAGCCCTTAAGCAGTGTTTGGCCTCAAGGCATTTCTTGCTAGGTTGACCTCTTTACATTTAAATAAGTTAATTTGTTTAAGAAGTAAGTTATAAGCTTCAGAGTTCAGCAAATTCTCCCCTCCATGGCAAATGTCATAAAGACTCACAGCAAATAAAAATACTGCACAAACATGAACCCTGCTCATACTCTGAATCTTCTTGCAATATATCATATCAGAGAACTAAATGATCAACTTAGTGATATAGCTGACTGAACCCATTCAAAATTATACACTTTACTTTTTACAAAATTGTACTTAGATAATTAAGGCTTCAATACTCAGCTGTGACAGAGAAGAGTTCAGCATCTGTTGAAGAAAGTGGAGAAAAGAAGAGCGTAAAGGTAGTTTTATGCTAGATTTGCAATCCCCTGATTCTAAGGCCTGCTCTAATTTATTGCCGCAGGCCATTTTCCTTATTTTTGGGGACAGCTGGTGTCCAGAGATGCCCTGAATGTGCACCTCCACCAGCCACAGGAGGGAATGACACCGGACCTGGGAGAGACAGCGAGACACCATGGGCTTAGCTCCCAAAAATATGCTGATGACACTCAACTATATACATACCGGTAATTTTGGACTCACGCTATTGATAAAACATTATAATGCCTTCGGGAAATCAATTTGTGGATAAAGACCATATGGCTCATGCTGAACCCAATGAAACAGAAATAAGTAATTAAGGACCAATTCTGCTTCCATCAAAGTCAATGGAAAACTCCTGTTGACTTTTATGGGAATAGGAACAGATAATGAAAAGGACTTTAGAGATGGAAGATGACTTATTAGGTCAATTAGTCCAGGCAGTACTGGAGCAGGATTCCTCCTGATGGTAAAAAACATTCATGACTACATTTAAAAAAAAAAGTTGAGGCCTAGTTTTGCGTGTCACCTGCATTTGCAAAATGAATTTCGGTGTGTGAATGCAGCTGCATGTAGACCTTGTCATCTAAATTTTACAAGCATGGCTGTAGAAGTACCGAAACCTTAATGATCACATCATATCAATGTGCATTATTAAACTGAACATCTTTACCAGTGGTGATTTGCTTTACTGATGGTGATTTGCATAGGGGTTCTTACATGCCATCCTCTAATGTGTTTGTCAATGAATATTTGAGAAATCCAGAGTGCTTACTGATAGAATAGAGGTAATTGTGGAATCAATATCTCCTTTAAACCTAAAGGTTGTGCTGATTAATATTTTATTCAGAGAAATAGTAGTACTGTATGGGGAAACTGATGAGACTCATATACCTCTTGTAAATTTTATGAACCAACCCAAACTCCTTTTACTGTCTGAAAATATCTGGGCATATAAACAATTAAAACAATTACTGGGCATATAAACATAGAGCTGAATATTTTCAACTAAATTGCCCTTCCCACTTTCAAATCATGACATTACTAAGTGTCTAAAAATAAAATAAAATAAAATAAAAGAGTGAAATTAAGATTTAAAATATAGGTAGGCACTTGCTCCTCAATTTAGCTATCATGCCCGGGCACTGAAGGGTTCTGAGGTTTGGCAGATATATATCTTGTATGAGGCAAAACCCAGGGACAAAGGTGCTATCTTATGGTACTATGGCACCCCAGATTTTCACTCTTACCTCCGAATGTGCCAGTGATTCACAGGCATTTCCTACCCCTAGAAATAGAAGATCTTTCAAGATTAAGATATTTAACATGGGGATTTGTAATATTTAGATATTGTGTAACAGTTTGGAATAAATCCATTCGGCAACATTCAATACTGACCTCCTCACTGTCCAGATCCATTTTGACATCATGGCATGTAAATCAATGCTTAGTTTGGCTCTCTGATTTTTATGTCTACTCTGAAGGATTGCAAGTCTTTGACTACTCAAACTTTTCTCCCACTTTTTTATAGTTTACAAATAATCAATGTAACATTAACAGGCAGAAAAACATCCAATAGTCAGGAGTCTTGCCCTCAGGAGAAAGGGAACAATACAAAAGAAGAATCTTTTTTGTAACCGTTATATAATCTGCACTGGAAGAGTGAAATGTCCATGCAATATATGATATCATTGGAAAACTGGCTAACTGTTACAACTCATCAATTACAACAAAGTAATAAGTCATCCCATAGAGAGCATTTTTAAATATATAAGTGCATCCTATTTCTTTATTTCCCTTTTGAGACAGTGTAAATTTGGGGTAGGTTTTGGTTTCATGGCAATCTGCAAAGATTAGGCCAGTTGACAAACTTCCCCTGGATCTGAGCAGATGTTTTTTACATGTATCCTTGCATTTCCTCTACAAACCACTTCTCCTCTTATTTCTGCTGTAACTCAATTCTCCATCCCCAGTTTCCAGGATCTCCCAACCTTACCCTTTACCTTTGTTTTCTTCTCCTGCTTCATCCTGGGGCCCATGATAACTGTTTTCCCCTTCTTGTAGCCATTGGACAACTGCCACTGCATCCAAATGCATAAGGGCATTTGGGGGACAGCTTCTGGGACAAGAATGCCCTGAGTGAAAGTGGTGATTTTTGGCCTTGGAGGCTCAGATTTCCTTCTAAGCAAACTGTGCTGTTTGAACCATTGCTAAACCTTTGCAAAAGGGCCCTGAAGGGTTCTCTTTGTGTACCTCACACAATCAAACCTTGCACATTTCACCCATCCATACACCCTTTTCTTGTTTTGGCTTCTTTAAACTGATGCCCATGGCACAAATCACTGGCATTAAGACAGGTGCTCCACTGCTAATGTCTGATAGTAGCTTGGTAAGGCTAGCCATAGCAGCATAGACATTTCCTTTCTTGTTTGTTTCTGTTCTCTTTTTCCCTTCTTTTCCTGACATTGTTCATTCTTGAGCTTATGACATTTCCAAAAGTTTTTGGTTGAAAGATGTGAAAAAGTGATAGCAGACCTTCTATGCCACTACCACTAGCTCTAAGATTGTAGTTCTATTTGTGGAATTACATCTACAGAAGTCCTTGCCCATCCCACAGTTTTTCTATTTTGGCTTTTGTCCAAAATAGAAACAGCCAAGGAAGACTGGTAAAGGTACAGTGGTATCAATGGTTAAATACATATATGGAAACTACCATTGAGAATGCAACCTTTATTAAAAAGTGGAGCTGGTCCAGAGACTTTTAGACAAAATGTTTTTTCACCAGAAATGCCCTAACCACCACACTCAATTTCTCTGACAGAATATTTATTTATACAAAGCAGAACAGCTCCAACAGGAGATACTGACTTTAAAGCCTGCTGGTTAGGGCCCTCACATGGGATGCTGGACAACCAGCTTTAAGTTCCTGGTCTAAATCAGGAAAAGCAGGGATCTGAACATGGATCTCCCACAGCTGATGTGAGTATCCTAATCCCTAGACTATTGGAAATTTGGGGCTTGGTGTGTGTATGTGTGTCTCATTTTTGCAAGATTTATTTCAAAAGTTCTGTTTTCAGCATTGGAATGGAGATAAATGTTGAAACCTCAGTTATTTTTGTGGAATGGAAATCTTGTTTTCTGGCCAGCCCTACTAAAAAGGAAAAACTCCACGCCTAACTGCCACTCCCTGCCTTGTACTATTTTTAATGCGTCTCTTGAAAATGCTGGAACTCTAGGATCAGCCTCTCCAGTTACACTTTGTGCTGCAAAAGGTATTGTGAGGTCAGGCATCAATAGTGACTTAAAAATGCTACTGTAGTTGGTGGACTGTAGAAGGATGAAAACAGCTTAGTTGTGTGAGCTCTTCACCTGCCCATCTGTTCCACAGGTTTATGTACCATAATCAAGGGTTGATTCTGGTACCAAAGACCGGATCAAGCTCATTGTGGGAATTAGGAAATTGGATTAGTCATGACAAGCAGGCAGATTGTCTTTCATTTAAAGCAGTACTCAAGTTTATAATAGGGGTGCTACGAACAAACAATTATTTCTTTTATTTTTACAAATGAAGAGATTATCAATGTGAATAAAAGCTTCCACCATACATAAATATTTGAGACAACAAAAAATAATTGCAAAAACCGAGTCCCTTTATTTAACATATTCAGTGAGCTTGTATTACTTTAATAATTTGTAGGTCCTATTTGTTAACTGTAACAGAATAACTGCCTATTTTCACTTTGTTTTATGTCTTTTCTCATTATCATAATGGATACCATTAAATATCTAATCCTATTTTAAGCTAATTTGCATTTGGCTTAATGTGATTTGGAACCTTTAAGGATTATGGATATATTTTGTTTCTCATTAAGTTCTGACAATCAAATTGTGCAAAGAAAAAAAATTGCTTTTACCATATTAGCATATCAGTATTTTCAGTTGTATTCATACCTCCATCTTCCCTCCCCACCCCCTCCCGAGTGGAGCTTTACGAAATAAATTGAAACCCATTCCATGCTTGTATTTTCTAAGCAAGAATCATTGTGCTAAAGAGACAAATATATTCACTGAACTTGTCCACGTTGTACAGTCTTTTAAGTTAGCTATTAAAGTTTAGTCTCCCCTTAATTTTTCAGTAAAATCAAGAGTCCCCTTGGGAACTAATAAAAATTCTTCAAATTGTGTCCTTTATCCACTGTTTTTCCTTGACCCCCTACTCCTTCTCTGGACAGGTGGTGATGTCTCAAACAGGGTTTATGCTGTCTAGGCCAGATTCTGGTCTCAGTTATACCAAAGCTATTTACACTAGAAATTCCACCAGAGTAACTGAAGACAGAAATAGCTGTAAGTGACAAAATGAGCAATTTCTAAGATACTGCTCATCTTCCATGGAAACGATTTCAGCTCATGCTTTTTTTGTGGCTGAGAGATGTGAAAATAGTCCAATTTCTTTATATTTCATTATATTAATGTGTACTGCACTGACTCAGCCCTACTGAAGTCAACGGAGTGAGACTGCTCAAGGAGTTATTTCTATTAATAACAAGCTTTACATGATTCAAGTAAAGGAAGTGATTAAAACATCTCCATGAAGACCATAATTTTCCTGCACAACTCTTGCAGAGCTGAGCACGACAGAATTATTTTTCCCCTTTTGTATCTGAAGCATCTTGCATACCATGAGGTATTCTTAAACTTTAAAAACCGATATTATTGCAGGTACTTTCCCTTTGTAAAGGGAATCGACTCTTGCAGACACCTACCCTCAAAATGCTAAATTTCTTGGCTAATTACTAAGTTGTTCAAATCACACTATTGCTAAACTCATGTCTTTAAATTAGTTTAATTACTCAGATCTATGAAGATTGCACAGGCTAGAAAAGTACAATTCATCTTAAATTAAAATCCTCTTTTTTTTGACAAGACAACACAATGTTCTATGTCATGCAATGAATTATATGGGTATACTTGTCAGTATAAATTTTCTGGCAACAGTAATAAAGCATTCTATCATTCATTTTATTGCTGGAGAAAATAATCTTTTCTTATTCATACTGATGTAGCATTTCCATTACTCCTGAAGAAAGACTTGGCAATACTTCAAATTGATTGTTATTAGAAAATATTCTATTACTGTTCAGTAAATTTATTATTTCCCCCTTCCAGAATTATATTCACTGGTCTCCAAAGAAGACTTTGCTTTGATTACACTCATCTACCCTGGAGTGAGAACAATCTACTTTCAAAATTTTCTCCTCCACAAAAATTAGTGATTTTCCCTAGAAGTACCTCTTACATACATGATCACATTACAAACATTAATGCTGCCCTTACCTTCTAATCTTAGCACTTCTAAACTCAGTGAACACAGCCCAGACATATAATTACATTTCTATTAAATAGATATTATTCTACTTGCTGGAATTGTCAAACTCTTCTAGTTTTAATTTATATAAACGAATATGGCATGCATGCTGGATACAGTTTCTTCTCAGTCATGATTAGAGAAGAATACTCCAGAAGTATTTAATCCAAGTTTTGATTCTTAAAGGTTTTGATTATAATTAAAAACACATTTAATAGTTTGCATTGGGGATATGCCTTTTAGCACACACACACATTCATGGTTTACATATATCCTCAGAATTAATTTGTCTAATGTCAGCACCTTGGACTGAGCTAAGAGGAGTTTCCTCTAAAATTATCCTTCAAAATAATTTGAATTTTTGCTGAAAACAGAGCATGCAAATCTTATAGTATTATTAAGACTTCAGAAGTAACACACACTACCCTCAAGTTTAGTATTGCTGTCTTAAGCATATATGTAGCTAGTTTATAGGCTGAGGGGAGGGGGCTCTGTCTGACAAGGAGGCAGTGGTCCCAGGTTGCAGCCTTCTGCTCACTGCGGGCCTGTTACTACAGTGGTTGGGTAGTCTCAACTTCAGGGACCAGGCTCCCCCCCATCTCACTTCCCCACTGCACAGAGGAAGTGAACTTGGCAGTGCCAAAGGTCTGGGATCAAGAGGGGAGCAGAAGACTAAAAATCATGAGAACAGGATCCCATGCCAGACAGAGCCTTCCTGACTCCATCCCTTCAATGCAGTCCTGTTTGCTTCTCCAGTACAAAACACCTGGGTCCTGAAAAAGCCAAAATTTGGGTGAAAATCAGTAATACCTGAACACTGGCTTTTTCAAAAACCCAGGAATTTTGGAGGGGAAATCAGTAAATACCAATAACAAAGGGCCTTATTCATAGCAACAGATCAGAAGTAGAATCAAGATCATAGGCTGAGATATACAGAATAATATTTTATATTATTTGGTCTATGTGTGTTTTTATTGAATGAAGGTGTGATGGGGCATCTATCCCACACTGACCAGTAACGGGTTAATAGAGCCCTAGGGAGGCTTCAGAAAAGACAGCCATTTAGAGAGGGGCTTCAAGGAGCAGCCAATCATGGCCCGGCAGGCTCATATAAGAAAGGCTACAGGGCAGAGCAGAGGTCAGTAGCATACTAGAGAAGACTATTCTTCTTGCAGGAGGAAGAAGTGCCAGCACTTGGGACAAAGCAGTGCTGCAAGCAGGGACCGGGGAGCTAGAGAGAGCTCCTGGTGGGTTGCTAGGGCCTGCAGGCTGAGGCCCTGAGGTAAAGGCAGAAGAGGGTGCTGGAGCCACATGGGAAGTGGCCCCGGGACAGAGATTGCAGGTGCCCCAGAAGGGAGGAACACAGAGTGTGGCACAACTGGAGGGCCGTCACTGAAGAGAGTGGTGTGGGTCCTGGAACGAAAGTGACGGCAGCGAGGCACCACCAGAGGAGGGTGCACTGGCGAACAGAGCAAATCCCCAGGACAGCCAGCAGGAGGCGCCACAGTGGTGAGTGAACCCCATCACGGAAGAATAGAGCAGAGTTCAAAGGCCCTACTTAGATCAGGATGGGGTTTGTGCAGCTGGGAAAGGTAGTTATGTAGCAGCATGCTATGTAATCTAGATCGCTCTCTTGCTTTCTATCAAGGTTTTTATACCATGCTAATAGATCACCTGCCCCCTCTCCC